>NW_015159791.1:35528-83815 GCF_001447785.1 Gekko japonicus
CCGGAGGCTGCAGCTGGTGCAGAATGCGGCGGCTAGGCTGCTGATGGGCCTCCCCAGGTGGGAGCACATCAAGCCTGGGTTGAAGGCACTGCACTGGCTGCCTATAGCATACCGAATCCGCTTCAAAGTGCTGGTACTTACCTTTAAAGCCCTATATGGCCTGGGTCTGACCTACCTGAGGGACCGCCTTTCCCCGTATATACCCCCAAGAGCACTTCGGTCGGGGACCCAGAACCGTTTAGTGGTTCCAGATTCCCGAGAGGCACGTTATGCTGCGACAAGGGCTAGATCCTTCTCAGTGGCGGCCCCTACCTGGTGGAATGAGCTCCCGGAGGAGATCAGGGCCCTGTGGGATCTTATGCAATTCCGCAGGGCCTGCAAGACGGAGCTCTTCCACCAGGCTTTTATGTAGGGGCCGCCGCTCCCACCACCACCAACGGTGGAAATACCATCTCAGTTGGATCGCCCTTGATAGCCCGGCGGCAGGGTGCACTACATGGCGGCAAGACCAGCCGATTAGCTTGGACTAATACTGCCAGTATGATACAACTAATGCTGGCAGGGGTTATTTCCCGTGGGAGCCAACTGCAGAGTCAACTGCAGACCATCTTGGAACTTAAAGAACTTAAAGCACTTTATTATTATTATTAATAGTATATTACTGATTGTATTCTGTGATTTTATTGGATTTTAATGATTTTATGTTGGGCTTATGCCCCTGTAAACCGCCCTGAGCCCGCTTGCGGGGTAGGGCGGGGTAGAAATACCTAAATAAATAAATAAATAAAATAAATTCTGGACCAGTTGCGATTTCCAGGTCAGTCTCAAGGGTAGCCCTGAGTATTTCCCCAAACTCAGTGGAAGCTTCACAGATAAGCAGCCATTTTCATGGCGATCTCACAGTAAGACTGATGATCCTTAAGGAATCAGCCAAATTATCTACTACATTTATAGTCTGCCTTTCTCACTGAGACTCAAAGTAGATTACAAAAAAAGCAGTTGATCAGGCAGGCAAATAAGTTGTTTTCTAGCACCTTCATAGAACTGATACGGCCACATTGAATATCTCTTTGTTTTGTGGCAAAGGAAGAAATGTAACTAAATAACTGATGGTTTTATGCTGTTCTTAATTTGGCTTCTGTGTATCTTTTCTAGATTCATAAGCTATGTGACAGAGTAGCTTCCTCAACCTTACTTGAAGATCGCAGGGATGCTGTGCGGGCACTTAAGTCACTTTCAAAGGTCTGTATCTTTTGCCCTTTATATCATGTTTCAACAGCATGCAGAGTGTAGACTAGGACCATTTTCTGCTGTCTCTATCAAATGCACCAACCGTGTCTTGATAGTGTTGACCTAGAGTTTAGGTTATTGTAATGTGGTGTCCATGGACTGGCCTTGAAAACTGTGTGGAAGCTTCAGTTGGTACACAATGGTTTATACCAGTCTGGTTTATACCAACACAATCATATTACACCTGTGCTTTGGCATCTTCACTGATTACGTGCCTGTTCCTGGGCCCAATTCAAATCCAAGAGGCTTTAAAGTGCTCCGTGGCCTGGGACCCTCCTATCTAGTGGAATGCTTTTCTCTATATGATTCTGTGTGCTAATCAGCATTGTTAGGCACCTCTGTTTTGGTTGCTCCCTCTTTTCCAGCGGTCTGCTCATCTGAAGTCCATGTATGCCCATTTTCAGTGGCTGCGCCCACCCTTTGGGACAGCCTGCTGAATGTGGCAGGGTAAGCTCCCACACTCTCTTCCCCCCCCCCAAAAAAAGTGAAAGCAGAATTATTTTGACACCACTTGGTGGAAATAATAAATGATTTTCTCTGATTGACAACTGGTGGTGATATTTGTTTCCGGAGCTGCTGTTTTAACTTGATGTATAAGAACATAAGAGAAGCCAATATTGGATCAGGCTAATGGCCCATCTAGTCCAACACTCTATGTCACACAGTGGCCAAAAATACCAGGTGCCATCAGGAGGTCCAGCAGTGGGGCCAGTTACAACTGTGGTTTTAAATGTGTATGTTAACGCCCGCAAAGTCGTCATTGAGCAGCTGCCATAAGAGTGACGAGCAGAATAACATCTAAGCACTTTATGCTGGGAGCTGGAAACCCACCTGGAAGCATTCCTTCTGATTGAATTTTAACTGCCGCCAGCACTTTGTAATCTATTATTTTTCACTGTTATGTTTTAATTTGTATTATGTATGTTTTTATCATGTATTTATGTCGTTGGAAGCCGCCCTGAGCCTGCTTTGCGGGAAGGGCGGGGTAGAAACCTGACAATAAATAAATAAATAATTCATTTTAAATAAATAAATTAGGGTACAGTGTTCCTTTGTTTTAGTTGTTTTTCTTCAATTGTACAGAAATACCGCTTGGAAGTTGGGATTCAAGCCATGGACCATCTTATCCATGTTCTCCAGACAGATCGGTAAGCATTCAAGAGATGGGTGGGGCACTCTTCTGTATGACTGTTCCCCCGTTACACAATTCACGTTGCCATAGAAGTCAGACTAGTATGAAAATAACCATGGTGGCATTGGGATGTCACAGCCAAGCGTGGTTTGCTGAAAGCATCCTTCATTGCACAACCCCTGGGTAGTCTGCCAGGCGTCCACATCAGACCACGACCACCAGGTCGCCTGCTGCTGAGCTCCTTTCCCACCCCCAAGAAGCATTTTTGGATGCCATCCCAGGCTCCTTAGTGTTGCCCAACTGCTGGCAGAGGAACTTCACTATGTAGGCTGCCCATTGGCTGTGGCTCATGTGCAATAAATAGATAAGTTTTATTGTCTTAGCCATAGGCCATAACAAGTCACACCATGGTTGAGTAAAAAAATACACCAAACTATAAAATGACAAATGTTGGCACTAAAAAAATCCGTGACTGCATTAAATCCAACACTCATTCTACTTTACATTAAATACTAGGCTCATTCTGGTTTTCCTTGATGCGAAGGCAATTGGCGCCATTCTACTAGAAACATATAGTGGTCCAGGTCCAAGAGTAAAAATTTGACCAAATCCAGATCAGAGAGTCCATTACTTGGCGGAATAATAGGTATGATGTACCTTAACCTGGGAGCTTCATGCCATGGGCATCTCAAAATGTACTATATCATCTACTTCCCCCGTGTCACAAAGACAAAGTCTAAGGGGGGCAGGGATACCAAAAAAAGTCCAGTCCTGATCATTGAGGGTACGGATTGAAATCTTAAAGCCGTAGAAGCCAATCTTAATTCC
The DNA here is from genome assembly GCF_001447785.1 of Gekko japonicus. Classification (NCBI taxonomy): domain Eukaryota; kingdom Metazoa; phylum Chordata; class Lepidosauria; order Squamata; family Gekkonidae; genus Gekko; species Gekko japonicus. The sequence continues at coordinate 38,779 of NW_015159791.1, forward strand.
AGGATGGTTAACTTCTCTAAATAGAGGGACCTGCAATGATCCCTTTTTAAAAACTTAAATAAGGGTGCCATAAGACAGTGCGCCAACACGTCCTGATCCATAAGCCCATCCTTTTTGAACACCCATTCTTTCCATTCCCGTGCTTGGGTTTTATTCCTTAATAAATCATCAGGAATTTTAAATTTTAGTTGAACTGAAGTCAAGTAGTCACCTAGACTCTTGGAGGCTTTCAAGCACACACTAAAATGTAAACCCCCCCAGGGAACCCTGGGGTCGTTCTAAGCATTTTCTCCAATAGGATAGAATTCTAACATTGACTCTGGCATTCAGTGACGTAATCCCCAGTTCAGCCCTCATTAATGCCACTGGCGCACCTCTTGGCAAAACAAGAATCCTCCTCATAAAATCTGTATTATTTCTAATGAGGACAATATCTGGTCTCCCCGACCCCAGCCCCAGATCTCTGATCCATATAGCATGGCTGGAATTATCTTACTCCCGTACAGTTTAAGAACTGTACAGTTTAAGAACCATGCCTCCTCCCTTCGAAAAATAGAACTTCAGTAGAGCCCCCAAATTCTTCATGGCAGCAGCTTTTAAAGATGTAAGATGACGGCACCAGAAGAGTTTCAGAGAAGGTTAAGCCCAGGTATTTACACGTACTGCATTGTTCGATCTGAGTGCCAAGAATGCTCCAGGTAGATTTCTTTGGGTGCTTCCTAAAAACCAGAACTTTTGACTTGGCATAATTTATTCGAAAGCCTTCGGCATTGCAATACTCACCCAATTTGTTCAGGAGTCTTCTCAAGTCAATCTTGGTTAAGGACAGAAGGACCATGTCATCTGCATACAGAAGGATTGGAACCTTATGTTGTCCAGTGGCTGGAGCCATATGTTCACTACCTTCTAAACTAGCGATTATGTCATTTAGATAGAGATTAAACAAAGTGGGGGCTAACACACAACCCTGTTTCACCCCTTTCCACACTTGGATGTCCTTAGTACATCGGCCTTCTCTCCCAACCTTAACCTTTATGTTGGTATCACAATGAAGCTGGCTAATCAGATGTACCAGCCATGGGTCAGTGTTGATGTTCAAAAGTTTCTGCCATAATCTACCTCTGTCTAAGGAGTCAAACACAGAAGCCAGGTCGATGAAGCCTGCATATAGGGCTTTTGTAGGGCCTCTGAAGCCAAGGTATATAGAGTTCGGCAGTGTTCGATGGTGGAGTGACCTTTTTTGAACCCTATTTGGAGAGGGTGGATTAAATTATTATCGATGACATAAGCCTCTTATTTATTTTTTAAATGCTTACTATATAATTTAGAGGCAATTGGCAACAAACTAATTGGCCTATGGTTGCCTGGGTGCAATAAATAGGCAGGGCAGCTTCAAGCCAGTTAAGCCGCCTCCTCCTTTTTTCTACCTCCTGCTTTCTACCTTATACTGTCTTATTCAGAAATGAGAGGTTTTGTGTAGCTCTTCCCCCCTGCTTCTTGTCATTCCACCATGTTTTCCAACTTAGTTTTCTCTCAGAAATTAAGTAAAACATCGACAAAAGTACATAGTCATCATGGCCTCACTTCAAATATAAGGGAAGGGGTTGGGGGAGCTCTGTAGGGTGGAAGGTATAGCAGTAGGTCAGGTGTGAACTGTTTGATTACGACCATGTTTTGTGTAGGACAAGTTAGATCGTGTATGCTGTCAAAGTGAGTGAAAGCATGTGACTGGGATTTTGATTTATGAATTCTTATCCTGCCCCTCTTCCAAAGAGCATCGGGGAGCACATAACAACCCTGTGAGGTAGGCCAGGCTGAGAGACTGACTGGCCCAAGGCAACGCTCCCTCTAAACTGTGGAGTCTTGTGAGCAAAAATTCTACTTTGGGAGCTACTGGCATTAAAGTTGTGAGCAGGCGATTTGGCTGCTGCATAAATTAGTTTGCTCTAGAGCCCTCCTTCCTGAGCTAAGACAAAATATGTGTGAGCTGGAGGCTAAAAAACCGTGAGCTAGCTCGCACTAACTCGGCTTAGAGGGAACACTGGCCCCAGGTGACCCAGAGAGCTTCGTGGTAGAGTGAGAGATGGAGCTGGGTCCCTCTCGTTCCTCTGCTGAGGAGGACCTGCCTGCCTCAGGGGTTTGTTTGCTGAGGGACTGGCAAGACACGTGTCACAACCTGCTGCTGCTGCTGCTGCTGCTGAGGAGGAGGAGCCAGTGATGGGTGGCGGTGTTCTGCAAGGGTCCGGCTTGAGTCGAGAGCCACAACGGGATCGCTCTGGCAGTGGGTCCTCCTGCTCTTTCAGAAGTCCAGGTGGCACTGACGGTGCTCTCGCCAGGGTGAGGCGAGACAAAAGAGATACTGGGAGGCGGTCATGTTGTTCCCCACTCTTGGCACACGAGGGATCTGCCGTCCAGGGTGTTCTTCTCCCCCCCACCCCACCCCGCCATGGCATCTGGATGAAAGTGAGGGCGCAGTAGTCCGTTGTCACTCGTCCTCCCCCCTAAAAGATGAAAAGCAGAGCTGCTGTTCTCATGCTGAGGACAACTGGCAGCTCGATCCTCTGTGTGTCTCCTAAGACATTAACCCAGCTGAATTCAGGGACTTTTGCTCCCAGATCAGTGTGCCAGCAGCAGATTCAGGCTGCCACCTGGCAGTCCCAGCCCTTGGCAACACTTGGTCTGTCTTTCAGCCCAGTCATGGCAGTCAGAGTCCTGAAGCCCCTCAGTTCTGTGGTAGTGAAGAGCCTGAGCTGTCTGCTGGGAAGTCCCCCGTCCCCCCTTCATGCCTCATCTTTCAGCCGTCAAGGAGACTAGCAAGGGATTTGTGTTCAGGCGCTGCCCTCACAGTGCCCCCCCCCTTTCCTGTGTGGCGGATGCAAAGATTTTTATAGCAGTGGGACTTCGTCAGCTGCCACACCTCCCTTACATTTATTTATTTATTTTATTTATATCCCGCTCTCCCCAAACGGGCTCAGGGCGGCTAATAGAAGAGGCATATGCCATAATCCAACAACTAAGAACAGAATAAAACAATCCATCATGAACAAAGTGCCGGTGCTCTAGAGATGGGGTTCCATTCCCTTACCTCCCATCCTCCAAAACAAGCATGGGCTGCAACACTGTCCAGATAGTTTGCTGGCCCCCCAACTGCCTACAAGAAGCACATGGAGAGAGAGAACTCCAGAATCTATCCCCCCCCCGGTTCCTCACAGATCGTCATTTATATTGATGAACACATTGACAAAAGATCATAGAATCACAGAGTTGGGACCATCCAGGCCATCTAGTCCAACCCCCTGCTGCTCAATGCAGGATCAGCCTACAGTATCCCTGACTAGGGTTTGTCCAGCCGCTGCTTAAAGACTGCCAGTGAGGAGGAGTTCACCACCTCCCTGGGCAGCTGATTCCACTGTTGCACAACTCTTACTGTCAAAAAGTTTTTCCTAACATCCAGCTGGTACCTTCCTGCCCTTAATTTAAACCCATCATTTCAAATGCCAACAGGAACAGCTCCCTGACCTCCTCTGACAGCCCTTCAGATACGTAAATGGAGCGATCCTGTCCCCGCCTCAACCTCCTCTTCTCCACACTGAACATTCCCAAGAAGTCCCTCAGCCCTTCCTCAGAGGGCTTGGTCTCCAGGGCCCCGATCATCCTTGTCACTCTTCTCTGCACCTGCTCCAATCTGTCCACCTCCCTTTTGAAGTGAGGCCTCTAGAACTGCACACAATACTCCAGGTGTGGCCTGACCAATGCAGTGTACAGCAGGACTATGACATCTTGCCATTTGGATGTTATGCCTCTGTTGATAAAGCCCAATATTGCATTAGCCTTTTTTGTCACTGCATCACACTGGCTGCTCATATTTAACTTTCAGTCCACCCTTACCCCAAGGTCTTGTTCACACACACTGCTACTCAGAAGCATATCCCCCATCCAGTATGCGTGTTCCTCATTTTTGTTACCCAGATGTAGAGCTTGGCACTTATCCTTGTTAAATTGCATCTTGTTCACATCCACCCACTTTTCCAGTGTGTTCAGTTCTTGTTGAATTCTGTCTCTGTCTTGTGGTGTGTTTGCTGCTGCTCCCAATTTAGTGTCATCTGCAAATTTAATGAGTAGCCCGCCCAGAACCGAGCCCTGTGGCACCCCACTGGACACCTCCCTCCATTCAGATGAAATGCCATCGACAACTACTCTCTGAGTGCGGTTCTCCAACCAGTTCCGTATCTACCTAACTGTCCAGTCCTACAGTCCTCTAGTTTACCCGTCAAAACATAATGGGGAACGCTGTCAAAAGCTTTACTAAAATCCAGAAAACTAAACATCAACCTCATTCCATTGATCCAGTAAGCTCTTCACTCAATCAAAGAAGGAAATGAGATTGGTCTGGCAAGACCTGTTGGGGACAAATCCGTGCTGACTTCCCCAGATCACCAAGCTGTCCTTTAGATGCTCACAGATCGATCCCTTTAAAATCTTCCGTGGGACGGAGGTCAGGCTGTCTGGCCTGTAGTTTCCTGGGTCATCCCTCCTCCCTTTTTTGAAAATTGGGATCATATCTGCCCTCCTCCAGTCTTGTGGCACGTCTCCTGTCCTCCAAGAGGTCTGGAAGAGGATGGACAAAGGCTCTGCAAGCTCTCTAGAAAGTTCTTTGAGCACTCTTGGGTGCACGCCATCTAAATCTAAATGTTTGTTCCCACGTATTAAGAGTCTGTACTTGTCCTTCTGTTTGCAGTTCAGATTCTGAAATAATTGGCTATGCTTTGGACACGCTCTACAATATCATATCTAATGATCTGGAAGAAGAGGAACAAGGTGAGCCCTTTCTTTTCCCATCTATCCTTTCTTTAACCGCCCTTACACTGAACTTGGCTTATTCATTTATCAGTAACAGAAGGAAAAAACCCAAACACCTGGGTTGGATTGTACAGGCATTCCACTGCAGAGGTAGTTCTTTCTCTGCCTTCCTCAGCAGGCTTCTGTGACCCAGGAAGAAACTGTTGCTGGTGTAACAACAAAAAGTCTGTGTGGCAGTTTTATCCCCTGGCATTCTGTTCATCTGGCCTGCTTGTCAACATTGCCTTTTCTGTGGCCCTGACCGTCCAGAATGCTCACCTGCCAGATTGATCAGCCAGTGAATCTTTTTTTTACCGTTTTCCTGTGCCAGCTGTAACATTATTTGGATGGATATTAACTTCAGAGAAGGGGAAGAAAAGATTGGTTTGTGGCATAGTACAGCATAACCTTTTTACAAGAGTCAGCCAGTCTGTCTGTCTCTCTCTCTCTCGCTCGCTCAGTGTGTAACCTGTGTAGCAGGATGGTGGTGATGCATTTCCACTGGGAAGGGCAGCAGAAATGGCCTTGCTGTCAGAGTATGTTTCCAGTGTACAAATCTTCTGTTCCAGAGCTAGAACCACAAAACGCAAAATGTAGCAAATGAATAGGCTTCCCCCAGATGCTCTCTTTCGGAGAAATTACATGTTCCTGTGTTTTCAGGAATAAATAACCAGAACCAATTCGCAGCTTAACCAATACGAAGTAGGGAGCAGAATTAGCGGTGTTCAAATGTAGAGAATTAAAGAGAGCTCTAGAGTTGAAGGGGTAGAATGTCCAGCTTGGCATGGGCTCTTCTGCACAGAAACCAACAGTATTGGCTCTCCTTTAGTGTATAGTTGTCAGTATTTTTTGTGAGACGGGCTGCTTTGGTAGGCAGTTGCTCTTTTTAATAACTACTGTAGTAGGAAGTGGCCACCTCTGAAAGTCTCTTGCCTTGTAAACGCTGCAGGGTCACCATCAGCCAGCCGCCACGTGGCAGCCCGTCCCGCCACCACCACGGCTGCTCTTCCCACTTATGGAGCTCTTTGTGCAGAATCACAGGCTTTTCATAATATATTCAGTAGTGGATGTTTTCTGCAAACCAGGGCCTTTCCTTAGGATTGTAGAAAGATCTGGTTTCTTCTGTCCACAGCTCCAGTCTCTGAATTAAGTGTATGCAGATGGGGCCGTGTTGAGGATTTAGATATCTTGGTGATAATTCTGGTATCTTTGGTAAACATATACATCATATTTTCAAGGGTCTATTTATTATTTAAATGTCGATAATATCGATCACAACTAATATGGCATAATGTGTGTAACAATACACTGAGCGTTCAGTATTTTCAGTGTTACATAATTTAACTGCATATCCAAATATGAAGCTGTATCTGTCCAAATAACACTTTATTTTCTTTACAACAAAGTTTGTGCTTTCTTTTTTCAAGTTTGATTCCCCCCCCCCCACCTCCCGGATGACAAAAGTGGAGATGGTACTTCTGCCAAGATAGTCTTGGGCCAGCCGTTTCCAGCTCCCTCTGCACTACTGGGTGTATTTACTGTTTTGGTTGTGACAAATTAAGACATTTTTATGCTTTTAAATTTCATAAATATGCCAAATAACATAGTTTTATATGCTAAGTTTTTAAACATGCTTTTGATGTTAAAGTAGTAAAATAAGCTTAGGCATGGTAAGAAAATAAGTATTAAATGATTCCTGTTTTTCTCCAAATGCCATTTTTTTTCTGGGGGAAGGAAACAAACTTCATAATTTCTGGAAATTTTACCTCTCTAGCTGCAGTTAGAGGATTAGTCTCCCCCTGTATTCTATGAGCAGATTTTCTTGAGTATTCACCCCTCTATTTCCTGTGTTAGAAACTATTTTAAACTGTCATAGTGACATGAAGGGTTCCACTAAACCAGTTATCTTGGTGCTTCTAATGTCCTGGCCCCACTGGTGGACCTCCGGATGGCACCTGGTATTCCTGGCCACTGTGTGATACAAAGTGTTGGACTGGATGGACCTTTGGCCTGATCCAACATTGGCATCTCTTATGTTCTTATGTAGAGATTAATTTTTAAGTTGGCACCAGTTTTTGCTTCACCCTCATATGAGTAACTTAATTTGCTTCTACAGCTTAAAGTAATGCTTTGTTAAAAGTGTTCTGGGTATTCCTCTGCATCAGACAGGGCTGTCTTCGAAATTAAGAAACAGTCTGCCTGCACTAGTCACGAGCAAGCTGATTTCCTAGGGGGAAATGTAATTGAGAGATGTGAATTCTTCGGCCTGTACAAACTGTATGTGAATTTGTAAGCAAATCTTGGACTCTGAGTCCTTTTTCGCTGATGTTTGTGGGAAGGAGCAAAGAGCTATGCATTGTGCTGAAGCCTTGGCCACAGGAAACACTGCTCTGCCCTCAGTCTCCGGTTTCTGTACTTGAGCCATGCATCACCTACATTTTTTTAACAGAAGCATTACCATTTTAAGAGTTAGAAACTGGCTTATGCTGGTATTTCCCAGAACCGTGCATATGGCACTGCGAGTGTTTTAACAAGCAGCATCTTAAACTCATGAATGCTCATGCCCTGTCACAAATCTGTTCATTATTAAATCTTTTTCTCTTCTAGATTTCTTAAATGATTTTTTTTCCTCTTAGCATACAGCAACATTTTTTCATTCTTTTTTCACGCCATCATACTTGAGAATATCTTTTATGCTGACTGCAAACTGAAATTGTATGAAAATGTTGATGCAGAGTCTAGCTTCTCTTTTTAAATTCAATTCCTTGTATCGATAGGCCCAAGAAAGAAAACATTTGACTGTGCAGAAATCATCCCTGGCTGCAGTGTCCTCTTAATTGTAGTATTCATTCTTCAGAAGAAATTTTCCTGATACTTTGACAGTTAATGTGATGCTGAGCATCTTTTAAAGACCTTTTTTCATGAATTCTGTTAAATGCTGATGGAGGGAATGTAGGGCATGTTCTTAAAACTGTTGACTTTGTGAGCAGCAACACTTCAGTTGTTGACCTGTTATTAAGAGGATGGTGATGCTGAATTGTTTTAACAAAGCAACTGTGTTTACCAGTGTTAAGTGGTTAGAGTTAATCTAAGCATTTGTACAAAATTTAGTAGGTCCTGCCAGAATGTAATAGATACCTCCCAAAATGGAATGAGGGATTGGGCAGGGGAAAAGAGAAGCGAAACACAAATTCAGGGACGCTGAAGATGTACACTGTACACTGTACACTGATGGCGGTACAGTTGTGTGATGGACGGGATCAGTGGTCCCATCTAGACTGATAGAATTTGCCAGTGGCTGATTCTTTTTATTTCCATTTGGAGACTGTGAAATAGGATAACAGTCTCTCACAGGAAGTCTGTGCAAAACCCCAGGGTGGCAAGACTGGGAAGAAGTCTGTGGCGTCCTGGGCTGAGGCTGGGCCTCCAAATGGTGTTGAGTTAAATACGTTTGGGAATGTCTGAAGTAAACTAATATAATAACCAGATTTCATCTTTGAAATTAGTTTTAAACTGCTAACTGATCTTTTGTGTAACATTTCCTCATGTTTGAATTTCTCTCTTTTATCTGCATTTACAGATGATTCTGAAGGTAAAACAAACTGAGTTTTTGTCAGCATGGTGTGTCTTACTCATATTTCCAAGCATTAACTGGCTTGCATTCACACATTTGAAAAGGGATACTGTGAAGATGTTTAAAAATATTATCTAAGCTCTAGTATAATACAGTTTTGGTCGCTTTAAACTGAGAAGAATTATGTAACTGATAGAGGTGATGGGGAGGGATATGTAGCAGTGTTAATTACTGAACTGAAAGATCTCAATTATTGCTCCGTTGGTTTAAGATACTTATATCCCACCTTATCCGCCTTTACTCAGGGTGGCTAACAAAGGATCAACGAGTGGGAAATGGGGAGAGCACAGCCGAACTGTCAAGCAGCCCAATAAAAACACAGCCAGATCTGCAAAAACAATTGATCCTGAGCTGAGTTCAGCTAGAAAAGGGGATGAGAGAGCAGATGGCATTCAGAAATAAGTTCTTAATATGTGCTTAATTTACAAAAAAAAATATCTATTGAAGGAATTTGGGCTTCCACATTGACTCTTTTACAGTGTCCTTTTTAATGCTGTGTACATGAGCATGCTTCATCTCATCTGTTTTCATAGATTTTCCCTGCTTAACATTATTTAGGGTTTCCAGGTTTACTAAAATAACTGAGCAAACATCATATAATTTGAAGAAATTATCTATCAGGCTATACTTAGTGAATAATTTAAAAACTGATCTTAAATTTTTTGTTGGAGTGTTGTTTTAATGACGGGATACATTTATAAACTACTTAATACCATTCTTAATATTTATGTGCATAAGTGTTAAAATGTTGCTTGACTAATACCATAGCTCTTCTGTCACTGTGCATGTATTTGCAATTCAAAATATTCCTAGAATCCGTCTTTTGGTCACTTAATTTAATGTTTTAGAACAGTGGTTCCCAACCTTTTCAAGTATGAGAACCCCTTTTTAACATCAAAATTTTTTTTCAAATCCCCACATTCATAGTAGTTGTACTATTAGTTTCCATTCACTGAGGAAGATCAAAATAACTGTGCTTAATTTGCAGTAACTCTGCAGGCCCCCAGGTTGGGAATCACTCTTTTAAAAGGTTCAGGACTCTGTTTGTCAACATGTGGCATAGGTGATGAAAAACGTGGATTGTTTTAATGACCATAACTTTAATCTTTCTTCCCTCCCCCATCAGCTGCTGTTTAGAGATGTTCTGCTGCTGAACACAGACATTCAGTGTGGCTATTATGGCTGACAGCTGTTTATTTATTTATTAAATTTGATTTACTAGGCCACCCTTTCCTGTTGATAAAGCTACCTCCTTAAACTTCTCTACTCCCTTTTTGAAGCCACTGAAGTTTACAGCTGTCACCAGTATCTTGTGGCATTGAATTCCATGAGTTAGTTATGCATCATGGAAAAAATATCCCCTTTTTTTTTGGTCTGTTCTGAATCTGCTACCTTTCAACTTCATTTGGTGACCCTCAGAACTAACTTACATTGTAAGAGGAAGAAAACAATCCCCCCCCCCCGCCCGCTGCCATGTGTAATTTCATTAACCTCTGAGCTCTTTATCTATCTTGCCATTCCTGGCAGGCAAAGCAAATAGCTGTCTCCTTGTAGCAATGCAGCTGCATTCTCCCTGAGACTCGTATGCATTTTATGGCTGTCTTGTTCCCTGGGAGAGCAAGCGGCTATCAGACTCCCCGAAATTCCCTGGTGAGCTTTGTTGCACCTTCCTGACATCCCTGTGATCATGAAACCTGCCTCCAGCCATGTCCTAACTAAATGCCTCCAAGGGGGGGGGGCGGGGGGAGGATCACAAACTCAGCATAGATTTCACTGAGCAGGCACAGGTATGTTCCATCTTTCCTCCGCTGCCAAAAAGCTGCTGGCCGTGACCAGGCTAAACACCTGCAACAAAGGAGACACAGAAGCTGACCCCAGATCTCAGTCATCTGTTCCCTTCTCTTCTCCCTCTCTGGTCCTCATGCTGCCGAACTCCTTCTTTTGTGAGCACTGTCCGCTTAATCCTCCTCTCTGATTCCTGTTGCTTAATCAGCTGCCAGTCTGGAAGAGTGTCTGTTTTCCTCTTGTGGCTTCCTGCTTTGTTTGCAAAGGGTTGAGGGAATCTGTGTTGATTGTATCTGCCATATAATCCCATCTATCTGCTTGTTGATACACTAAGAGACTTTCAGAAGACTGTTGAATCAGGACTTCCCTTTGAAGAAGCCATGTTGATTTGTGTTTGATAGAGATTGTTCTCTCTTCTTAATTATTATCTTTAACAATAATTTACAGTCATGTACCTGGCAGAAATGTGTAGCTTTTTTGGGGGGCCCTGCCCCCAGTGCCCATGATTCCACCTCGTTTCTTGCTGTAATGCTTGGAAGGCTAGATTCCAAGCAGCCAATTCATCCTTTGTGCAAACTGGAGTCCTTCCCAGACGGGTGCCTGGTTCTCTCTGTTCTGCCTGGGTTTGCTTGTGTGCCAGATGCAGCAGCACCTCCCCCTGGAGCAAGGAGCCTGAGGGTGGGCATATAGGGTACACATGGGAAAGGCGGCGGAGGTAGGAAGAAAGGTGTGGGGTTTACCTAGAAGTTTAACAATGCAGTGTCGTCTCAGGTTTTCCATCCTGAATGGAGTGTGGAGGTTCTTTTCTAGCTGACAGCCTGCAACAGGAATTTGTCAGAGAGAATTTGCCCCTTCAGACATCAAGCTTGCATGCACCTTTGAATCAGGCTTGAGTAGGAACCTTCCCCACACAGAGGTGCTTCTAGGGAAGGCAAATCTACCCAAACCCTTAACTGTGAGACAAAACACACTTCAGCTTTTCCTTATCTGCTTGGAGTAATTAGATTTTCTTTGCATTAGTTGCTTAAATTAATTAAATCTTGCCAGTCTCTGATATTTATGTGGCCCAATTTTGACTTAAGTTCATGCCTATAATTGAAATGGAAGGCAAGCTGTGAGAAGCCTTAGGGCATAGCTAGACTTGTGCATTCAGTGGAGATGTAATGTGCCTCGTGCTGTTGGCGATTGTGGGCAGCAGTTTTCTGTGATGGCTGTTAGGTCTGCTTCACTATAGGTGTCTTCAAGAAGCTAGAGGGTAAATCTGGTCAAAACCTTAACTAATCAGGTAATGAAAAAGTTTATAGCAGCTTTTGTATTCTCTTCCATCACATGTGAGAATTGTTTTAGTAGTGCTCAATGAATCACAAAAGCCAATACCTGGCCAATAATTTTTCTTGTATCGTTTTGCCTTCTGTAATCTGTAAAATCACTAGGGGTTGGCACAAACCACTTTTTTGCAGTTCAGTTTGTGGTTCATGGCTGATTATAGAAGTCAGATGGGTGACCTGTAAGGAATTGTGGGGACTCCCACCTGCTTTCAGGTCTAGTGTTGCTAGTTTGGGTTGCCTGTCAATCAAGTATGGATGAGGTCTTCAGCGTTGTAACACTGACTGTTTCCTGGAGCTTAGGTTGCCAGATATTTCCTAGAGCTTGGGTTGCCAGGGATGAAATATTACATGTCCCAAACTCAGCCGTTCAAGGATGGAGGAGTATGTCTGTCTTTGGGGGAAAGTGGATGAACACAGAACAACTGTGAGGTCTTGGGTCAGAGCATAGTGTAAGGCTGTGGATGGAGGTGCGTAGCTCCTATTCTGCTGTGTGGTCAGTCTGCAAAGTCCCTCCCCCTGCACCCAGGAAAAAATGAACCAGCTACAGGCAATGTTTCTGGAAATTTTGAAGCCATGGGCAAAAAAATCAGAAATTGAAACATGCAAAACTGACTTCTGTGAAACCAAGATTATTTTCCTGGTGTAATAACAAAAAGCATACCATTTATAATGGGCACATAAAACTCTATTAATTGGCATATTTACAGACTTGAAAGGTATAGATGTTTTAGATTTCTACAAGCAATGTTGAAAGTACGTCCAATGCTAGAACGAGAAAGAGCAGCAAACCACTGCAAGCTATGCTACCTTAGCACACATCACTCATTTCAAGGAAATTTTTTTTTAGAGCACCTTAAAATGTCCCAGCTTTTCCATTTAATTTTTTTAATAAGCCCTGTAGGGGAATCCCCCCCCCCCAAATACAGCTCATGATTGGAGGTGATCCAAACACCTGGTCTCAGGGGTCCGTGCTTGAGTAACTTTCAGGCTGCTGGACTGTTATAATACGTAGTTCGTGGTGCTGCTTTTGAAGAATCCTCAGCAGTGTCCAGCTGGTCCAAGCCACAGTGGATCTGAGCACAGTTCTCTGGTCCTCAAAGATATTTGCTGACTTCCAGTTTCTCCCAAATAGTTGTCAGGTATTCCAATAACTCAGCACCAACACACAGGACCGAAGTAGGTTCAGTTTATTGATTAGAGTAATGGACACTCCATGAACTTCTGTGTCAGGATGGAATAACATAAAATTAGCGGGCTAAGCAGTTATACCCCAATCATACAAGACCCCCTGATGAGTAGAGGCCAATGAGCAAACACCTGCAAGCACGGGGAAAAGCTAATGGACCCAGTGAGGGCGGGAGCCTGGCAAAGGAGGCAGGCGGGAGACTGGCGAAGGAGGCAGGACGGAGGAACCCGGCGCTCAAGGCCACGGAGGGAGAGATAACAAAGCAACGGGGAGAAGACGGCTGCAGGGGAAAGCGGGGGGTGGGCGAAGCGCAGGCGCACAGGCCACACGTGAGACATCCCGTGGCAGTGCCAGCCGACAACCGTGGTGCGTGGACCTTGGAGTCCCTGACCCTTCAGAGCTCCTAATCTTTTGCAAGGGCTGCCTTCTTCCACATGGACCTTCCTGTCTGTTGCAGTCATCAGGGGACTCCCACCTGCAAAGACTAGTAGGCAACTGCTGTGTTTGTGGAACTTTCCCCTAATAGCATAATTAAAATATCTGTTCCTAGTTTTTGAAATCTTGTAAACAGGTTATATTTAAGCTGAAATCCCACTGCATTTGCTCTTGACAAAAAAATTTAAACTGACTTGAGGCTGAACTGTAACCATGTTTTCTTTAATTGTACAGAAGAAAATTCACAGAAGCAAACGGAAGACCTTGAAAGTCAATTTACAGAAATTTTCATTAAGCAGCAAGAAAATGTCACTCTTCTGTTGACCTATTTAGAAGTGAGTATTTCCTTAGTCTTGATGTCAGAACAGGCAAGATTCTCGGAGATCCATTTTGGCAGGAACAGGCGGTGTTGTTGGGGGGGGGGGCACCTTCCTTAGTTGCTTAACCGCTGCACTTCGTTTAGTCTTCATAATAGTCCTGTGGGCTAAGCTTGGCTGAGAGGGGGCGACCGGCCCACGGCCACCTGGTGAGTGAGTTCACTTGGCAGGAGAGGGTCTCCCCGGTCCTAGTCCAACACTCCCGTTCACTGCACCACCCTGGCTCCATGGTGTGGACAATCCAGATCTGGTTCTGTTACGTAGGGCTTGTTCAAAATGACGTTGGTTGTGAAATACGGTGGATCTTCAGGGCTCACGCGCAACACTGTGTGTTTGCAGGAGTTTGATTTCCATGTTCGGCGGCCTGGAGTGAAGCTTCTGACAGCGCTGTTAAAGCAGCAGGGCCCCCAAGTGCAGCAGGTCATACTAGTCAGCCCTATGGGTAAGTAGGGTTGCCTGGAACTTCAGCAAGATATACACCTGGGCTAATTTAATATAGCTAATTTAATTACTTGAATGGCAACACCCACTTCAAAACAGACTTGCCAGGGACGGGGAGGGGCTGTGCAGCGCTGCCCTTTGAGCCTGTGTTTCGTGAGCGGGCCCTAGCCTGAATCCCGGCCGTCTTCAGTGAAGGAGAGGGCAGCAGAGCCAGATCCTCCTGAGGTTTTTGAGCCAGGCGGGACTGGACGGGGGCGGCTGGAGGCCTTGACTGTCTGTCAGGCAGCTTCACAGGCACGGCAGATCTCCTGTAGCGGCTTTCTTTTTCAGGTGTCTCAAGGCTGATGGACCTACTGGCAGATTCTAGAGAGGTTATACGGAATGATGTAAGTAATCAAGCTTTAAAGACAGCTGATCGTCCTTTTGCCAGTGAAACCACCCATTCCTTCCTCTTCAGCAGCTGTGCTCTGAAGAGCAGTTTGTGACATGAACTGCTTCCACTGCATGGGTACAGCCTTTCTTGTGTATCTCCTACAGCAGTCTGTGCCCCTTCCGGGACCTTAAGACAGTGTATACATGGGTCAGACTTAGTACTGTATTTCCCAGAAGTGGAAAAGGGCAAAGGGCATTGAAACTGTACACTTACTTAGAATAAAAGCAACAGTATAAAAGAAAAGATACAGAGCAAATTCAAAACTAAGCAGTTGGTCTAGCAGAATATTTATTTGTTTATTTAAAATGTTACATTTTGCCTTTCCTGGTGGTTTAAGGCAGCTTATGATAATAGTGAAAACATTTTCAATTTAAAACCAAAAATAACGTTGCAAACCCCAGTATCACGTATGCGCAGAGGGAGTTAGGGCACAGTCCATTCCATTGGACCTGGGCTTGGGGGGAGGGACAACTGAAGAATGTAAAGTGTGCTCTGCCTGTCCTATTCAAGGGTAGCCCCGTGGTCTAGGAATCCTTGAAGATGGGTGGGGAAACAGTCTTTGGAAGAGGCATTTTGTGTCTGGTTCCCAAGGATGCCCAAATACAAATTGCTTTGTTTTTAGTTGTATTCTAGTCTCTTTAGCACAATGTAGCAAATAACTATGAGAAAGGTTCACTGAAATGAAGCAGTGAAGGAAGTTACTGAGTGTGGAGTTTTAACTCATCTTTCATTTATAGTGTTGTTATTTTGGTGTCAGAAGTGTGCTAGATGCTAAAATCTTTTATAGAAATATAGGTCCTATCAGCTATGCTAATAAGTGTCCTTTTACATTACCTGTGCAAATTAAAGAATGATAGTTTGAAAGAACAACAATACATCTTCATTTCCTTATGAGTGAGGCAGAAGAGACAATTCTGATGGGAGCATTTTATTAGACCAGCTAGTTGCTAAACATTGTATTCAACCTGAGACAGAATAGGCCTTCTCTGACTTACAGACCCTGTTCTGCCAGCTGTCAGACTCTTTGACAAAGTTACTCTCAACAACACTCACCAGAGGTGATTTGTTTATTGAACAATAAAGATGCTCCAAGCTAGGAATGGTGTCGAGTCAGAACTGAGGTTCTGGTGCGAAACCCCCCCAATTATACATGGTTCAAAGGTAGTCCCCTCCAATCACACTGGCCATTCATTCCCACCTAACCAGCATACTTCCAAAGCCACACACCTGTAAATCACCCTTTTGTTATCTAAGCTAATGCAGTAAGTACAGACACAGACCAAGGCCATCTGGCCGTCATCCCTGGGAAAGGGAGGTATCTTCAGAAATGTTGCATGAGATGGATTGCCCTACAATAAAGCCATTCTCGCTCACACACATTCACACTCCCCCCTCCTTTGGAATTTCCCCAAACAACATGGCAAACGAGGCATCGAGTTTGACATTCTGCCCCCCCCACAACTCCTCACACACGCTCACACTCACACACCGGTTTAAGGGGGTGTCGTTTATGAAAAGCGCGTACTAATTTGGAAGCGTTAACATGCTTCTCGTGCACTCATTCATTCCAGGTCCTTCCCTTTGTCAGCTTGCCACTTGTAGCCAGGGTTTCCTGGAGGATCGCCCACCCCTGAGTTACTTTAGACCACCATGTTTGGGCATCCCCTGGATCGACTCCCCCCGGCTCAGGGTCGGGAGGGGGTCCCCTTCATACCCGTGCACCACCTTGAAAGGGGAAATGCCAATGGAGCTGTGTACTGAGTTATTGTAACTATATTCGGCAAATGGAAGCAGGTCAACCCAGTCATCCTGCTGGTAGTTTATGATAAACATCTGAGGAACTGCTCCAACACTTGATTGGTCCATTCTGATTGCCCATCCATCTCGGAATGGTAGGTGCTCCTGAATCCCTGTTCAGTCCCCAACAGCTTCAACAGTTCCTTCCAAAACCCCGCCACAAACTGGGCCCCCTGATCTGATATAATCTTGCGAGGCAAGGTGTGCAGCCTGATTATATGTTGCAGGAATATCTGAGCTAACTTCCGGGCCGTGGGCAGCTGCTTACATGGGATGAAATGCGCCTGCTTTCAGAACAGGTCCACTACCTCCCAAATCACAGTCTTTCCCCTGCTTGAGGGTAGATCCATGATAAAATCCATGGAGATAACGGACCAGGGCCATTTGGGGGGTTCTAGAGACCTGGAGCCTTCCCAGCCCACCGCTTGGCCATTAAGCAGGTCCGGCATGAGGCCACGTATTGGGATTTATCCCTCTGCATTTGAGGCCACCAGAATTGCCTCAGGATGAGGTTCAGAGTCTTTAGGTATCTGTAATGTCCAGCCAGCTTATTATCGTGCCCCAATGATAAAACCTCCCCCCTCAGGGATATAGGGATGAACAGTCTGTCGTGGTGGTACCAGCAGCTGTCCCCCCTTTCCACCAAAGACCCCTCTTTTTCAATGTCTTCTTTGTCAGCCTCTGTTAGAGGGGATTTAAGTCCCCCCCCCAAAAAAAGTCAGCCATCTGCAGGGCTCCTCCCTTCACTTGACTGCGTGTCATCACCGCTCCTCCCAGTTGGGTGGGTGTGCACATGGTATCGATCACCTCCTCCTGTTGACTTGCATGTTGGGAGAGGTGGTAGAAAGCATCTGCTAGGAAGTTCAATTTCCAAGGGAAGTGTTTTAGTGTGAAACGAAACTTAGAGAAAAACTAAACGAAATTTAGAGAAAACCAGCCTCCCTCCTTGGCTTGCGCCAATTCCTGGAGGGTGCTATTCCACTTCCTCCCACTAGGGTCCGCTGCCACCACTATCCTGCTGGGGTCTTCCTGCCAGGAGGCACAGACTCCTGACAGCCCTTCTCAGACTGAGGCCCTGCCTCTGGTCTCCTGCTACCCAGCTCCTGCTTACCACAGGGACCAAATTCCTGCTTTGGGGGCTCCCTGGAGGATGGGAAATGGGTGCCTTGACTGCTTGCCATCCCTGTTTCCAGGGCTGCCCTATTACACTAGCGTGGTCTAGGGTGGTTGGGGGAATGTGGTCCAGAGAACCCTACCAGCTTCAAAAAGTAAAATATTTATTAAAAAGAGAAAAGGGTTACAAGCATACTTTTAGCACAGCACCAGATCTGCAACCAGAAGGATAAATGAAAGCTGGTCATAATTGCATCCCCTGTCCTTGTTTCTAAAACGTACGCTAGCTAGATGTTGAAGTATAATAGGCACTTTCAAGCTTAGAAGGTTCTAAGGATATCTCATTACCACCAGCATCCTGCAGCCAGCCAGACAGTCAGGCCTAGCAGCATGTTCAAGATAGCCGCCAGCTCGCTGACCAGAGCTCAGCAGTCTGTCCTCCAAGGACCAGAATCGAGACAAAAAGAGCCCCTCCCTCCTGACTCCACCCATTCCACATCACACTCTCCACCCACTTTGACCTGTTCCGCCCAGGACACCCAAGTGGACCCTGGGCCACTCAAGGTGCATCCTGGGAGCCCTCCTTGCAGGCATTCTGGGAAATCTCCAGGAGTCACCTGGAGATTCCTAACACCAGATCCCTCAGTTCTTTTGCAAGTCAAGCCATTTGCAGTTACCATGGCTGGTAACTGACCTCGCTTCCTGGCCTTCCAGAGAGAAGAGAGAAAAGAAACAGGAACACGTTAAAAACTCAGAGTGGAGGGGGGGATTTCTCCACACAACCTTTTTGTCAGGTATCAGAGGTTTGGAGCAAAAATTGCCTGCTGCTTATTACTACTTGTTGTCATTGTGGTTTAATTGGATGAATGTGCTGCACTTTGAAGAAAGAAAGCAAAAAGCTGTTCCACTGACATTAATAGCCTTAGTTCTTATCCTATAAGATTTTGGATTACAGTGGGGGTTTTTAAAGGTAAATTAGACTTTTTTGAGGTTTTTAAAGCTAAAAATGTGACATTTACAAGCGTTTTCCCACCATTTTGTTAGTTTCACTCAGCAATGTCCAGGTTGCCTGTCCCGGAGCAAGAGAGTGTAATATTTAAAGTAAATAAAAAAGAGAAGTGCTAACCCAGGCGTGGCCAAACTTGCTTAACAGAAGAGCCACATAAAATAAACATCAGATGTTTGAGAACCACAAGACATGGACAAGTATTACACATGTTTTTATTGGAAAATATGCAATATTGCTTTTTATTAAAATTAAATGAGACTGCCAAAAATAAAAACAAAAGGGGTAAAAACAGATATAACTTTAAATCCTCCATGCCCCACCCGTCTGATCTTGGAAGCTAAGCAGGGTCAACTCTGGCAAGTACTTGGACGGGGGTCTTCTTGGAATGGCAGGAGGCAGGGGCAGGATTTATTCAGCCACCTCTGAATGTTCTCCAGGGCCCCAGGAGGAGTCAGTCACCAGAGGTCGCCATGACTTCCAGGTGCGCGCACACACACACACACGTACATGCACATATGAAAAATACAAAAAGAAGAAGAACCACCTGCGCAGAGAATTATTTAGAAACATTTACAGCTAGAAGCATTATCCAAAGCCTAAGAAACCAGACCCATCTGATCTTCCTTCACGGAAGACCACCTAGAACGATGCCCTGGTAGGAGCGAAATGCCAGTCCAAAAGTCAGAAGAAAGCCCAAGAGTCACTGAGATGCCCAGCTGGAAGATGCCCCGTGAAGGTGTCCCTCTGGTGAAGAACCGAGTGTGAAAGCACAGCTCACTTTGGACAGGCAGGTGGCCAGCCGCCTGTAGTCCTGAGCTGGCTGAAGCCAGCACCAGAAATACCTCTTTGGCTTAGCTTTGCACAGGCTCACGTTCCTACATGTGTGACTACACAGGTGACCACTTGGAAACAACATTTACGAGAAAGTAATCTTTATTGACATGCCTTGGTTTCTGGCGGAAGTGAATGGGTTGTATCAGGCTAATCCAAGGGCATTATGAGCCAGTGTCTGAGATGATTATTGGGCTGGGCTGGTACTTTGCATCACCTAGGCTGGAGAGAGGTATAGTGACACTTAAAATTGGAAAGTGTTTGCTTTTAATGTACCTTAGCTAAAGTGGGGGGAAATGACAACATTATAGTGAAAATGTTTTTAAATGAACATTTTGGCCTTGGAGGTAGGAGCCGTATCCTCCAACTCCTCTTCTTCCAAAATACTGTTAATAAAAGGGAACGTTTTTATTACTTTCTTCAAAGGGCTTCAGAAAGGGTCTGTAACAAAATGTATGCCCTTGGGCTTACCTGATATAAATGAGTGATGCCCACTTCCACACACAAGTAACATTGAAAGAAAGTATCTTGTATGGAAGCTTTGTTGGTCATCTCTGGGTTTTTTCCCCCCACAGGGAGTCTTGTTACTTCAACAGTTGACAAAAAGTAATGCAGCTATCCAGAAAATAGTTGCTTTTGAAAATGCCTTTGAGAGATTGCTGGACATCATAACCGAGGAGGGCAACAGTGATGGAGGTATTTCCCTGGAAACTGTTCTCTGTTCTTAAAGAGCTGAGTGGCAAATGTGAGCCTCTAGGCCGTTTCAGAGGTGGGTTTCCCAGGGGTCCTGGTGAGTGCTGGTCAACCATCCGGTTAATGAGTGGTGTGTAGTCCTGGAAGGGAGGTCCTGTCCTCCAGACAGAAGGGAGTAGAACGCCTGATGGTGAATCCTGCCGGCTGCATAACCATGTTTGGACAGGACTGAGGTCTGCAGTTCAACATCTTAACCACTTGAGCCACTGCAGCCCCTTTATTCCCCGCAGAACCCAACCCCAAACCCTCCTTGACCATGAGGTGGAGAAAGTGGGCCGCACAGGAAATTCGCACCAGGCCCAGTCACTTTGCCACTGCCCTAATGTTTGTGCCACCACCGGTCACCATGAAGCCCATAGTGAAGTCCCTACCTACCCACCCCGCTAACTGTCTCTTGACGGTGGCCAAGCTGTTGTCTGCCGTGTGCGACTCGCCGAGTTTCTCGACATGGAGCCGGCCCGGCAGCCCTGACCCTGCCTGACACTAGTTCCCCCTCCCCCACACAAAACGTTGCTTGGTTGCCACCAGTGCGCTGTCAACGAAAGGTACGAATCATGCGCCTGACAGGAGGTCCAGATGTCAGGTGTGAAGTGCACGTATCTCCCACGAACGCAGGACAACTGTGCCTTCACACAGTCCCTGGCATCCCTGTACAATGAGGGCATCACGGTCCTGCTCCGTGCGAGCAGGGGGCGTGTACCCGGGATAGGCACCCTGGAGCAGCCTGCAGAAACCAGCACCTTCAACTGTGGAGAAGACGTGCCTGTCTAGAGCAAGCATCTCAGCAATGAGGTGAGTGACCCTCTTGCTAGCCTGCTGCTTCCCCCCAAAGCAGTCTAGTGCCGACGTCACCAACCATCTCTGTCAGAGATGCTTGGTGTGCCTGCCCCGTCCCTACCGCGGAACGCTCAGGGAGAGTGCTGGAGGTGGTCGCAGGACGACTCACCTCCTGGCTGGCTGGCAGTGGCCGATTGGGCACCCCAGCAGCAGCCTGTCGCTCCCCCTGAAGAAGCACCGCCTGGTGGTGCTTCTTCAGATGGTTCCGCAGCCTGGAGGTCGAGAGGTTTCCGATGTCCTTCCCTTGACTTACCTGGGCCCTATACAGCTGGCACTGTGCAAAGCAGGGATTCTCTGTCACCTCGAAGTGTTTCCAGACATCAGAGGTGATGGGGCAGCCATGCTGACCAGCAGCCATGGGCACCCCTGGAGAAATAACAACTTACATCCTGCTAAAAGGCAACAGACAGAGCCTAGGCGCAGGCAGAAGGCCTAATCAGTAACACCCCCCCTAAAAAACAACAACCAACTAGCCCAGAAAATGCAATAAAAGGAACTTAAAGGCAGCAGAGCCACAAAGAACAAGCAGCAGGGCCCAGGCAGAAGGCCTAGTCAGTAACATCCCCCTAAAAAAACAACAACTGGTCCAGAAAACACAATAAAAGGAAATTAAAGGCAACAGAACCACAGAGGACAAGAACCAAAAACAGAGAGCCTAGGTCCCCACAGGCAGAAGGCCTAGGCAGTAAACCCCCCCCCCCCAAAAAAAAAAACCATTCTGTGCTCTTCAAGACTTCCGGGTTGTAGAAGGCACCCGGGCTTGCTCCGGGGCACCACCAGCTTTTTCACTTCTTTAGAGGAGATTCAGGGGATCCCGAACTCCACTGCACCCCTCAGAGGAGGGTGCAGAGCAAGGGACTTGATCCGGGCTTCCCGCAAGCGGCAGCAAGTGGGTTGAAGCCCCGGATTGTCCTTAGCAAGAAGTGGATCAGTGCGTTCATGGCAGCCATGAGCGCCTAGCTGTAGCTACCTGACCAGAGGGATCCTTATAACTCTACCAAATACCATATCAAGAAGTTCACCATGAGTAACGCTCCTAAGCAACTACCCAGAAAATCCTTTTGGCACTCAAGCCCTTTAACATTTAAAGAGACATAGAATAAAACTCGGAGGAGGGGAAGTTTACCCCCCCACACACACCTCCTTTTCTTAAGCGGCTGGCAAAAGACTAAAGATTAAAGAAGTAACTTTTCCTTGATGCTAAAGTTGTGTTTTGGTCTGTCTTTAATTTTTTTTTTCTCTTCAATAACATAAAGTGGAATACAATATTTTTTGGGGGAAATACCGGGAATTAATTGGCCTGCTATGGACTTTCTATTTCCTTTTAAATTTTAAATTATACCTTCTCTCTGGGATCTAAAAAACCTTTTGGATTTAAAATAAATAACAGAGACTAACTCACATGACAAGAAGACTATAATTACAACTCTGTATACTCCAATATATGGATTACAAAAACTGGGGCTTTTTTCTTTTTCTTTTTTCTTTTGCTCGTTTTTCCTTCCCCCCATATATGAAGTCAGGGGAGCTTGCCAAAAACTCTATTCCCACAACACACACTGATTCTATTTTTTGAAATTATAAGGTTACATTTTGTACATTTTGTTCTGCCTATTTTGTACACAACTGATAAGTTTGTTGGTCTTCTGTGGTTTTCAAATATGCTATCTTTAATATGTCTGTAATAAGTCTTGTTGAATAAATAATAGAGGTGACGTAGAGGCTTTGAAAAACTTTGCTGAGAATCTCTTGTTTTAATATATTCCTCTGTTATATAATGGCAGGCTCAAAGTGGCCTCCTAAATTACAGGGTTCCAGTTCACCAGGTCTAACAAAATCAGTAGTCTCTAGTTTATCACAGGCTACTATTAAAGTCCTCAAATTACTGATTCAGGAAACAGTTTCAACCACTGTAAAAGCTGCAATTAAAGAAGCTGTTGTTGTTCAGTCGCACAGTCGAGTCCGACTCTTCGCGACCCCATGGACCAGATCACGCCAGGCCAAAGAAGCTGTAGACCCCATTAAATATACAACGAATGATATGTCACAGCAGCTTTTAAACAAGATGGAGGGTCTCCAGAAATAACTCCTAGAGAACCAGAAGATTGCTGACTTGAATAAAACAGCTTCAAAATTGGAAGATAAAGCAGAGGAGACTGATCTTAAATTCCAAGCAACAGACACTAAACAGGCCTTTATGGAACAAGATCTTATGAAACTTGAACTGAAGACACAAAGATAATGATGTATATTTTGGCAAAGTACATGAAAACAGATGAAATAGAGGATGAGATAGATACTGCATTTAGAATGAAAGCTTATGCGAGAAGAAACCAACTTCCCAGAGAAGTGCATGTGAGATTTCATAAGAGAACCACAAGAGATGAAATACTTAAAGCAACAAATGAAATATCTTTACATATAGAAGATGCAGAAATAAACATCTTAAAAGAAATTCCATGGAGACTCAGAGAAAAAAGGAAAGATTATATCGCGCTTACAGCCATATTGAGAAGTAATGAGATTCCTTATAGATGGCTATTCCCAGCGTACTCTTCACCTACAAAGGTAAAAGATATAGAATCAACTCAACTTTCAAGATAGAGGATTTTCTTAAGACATTCTGTGCTCATCAAGTGATGTCCTCCAAGAAACCTTCCGTTAAATGAGTTACTCTCAGGTAGACTTTAATGCAATTTGGCATCTAGTTCCTCATTTTTTTCTGAGCCTTTAATCCTTACTTTGCCCTTAGAAGATGATGTCTTATGCAGATGGAATCTCTGTGCATGGTTGCACTCATGAACTTTTTTTCCCTTTCAGGCATAGTTGTGGAGGATTGTCTTCTTCTGTTACAAAATCTGTTGAAGAACAACAACTCAAACCAAAATTTCTTCAAGGAAGGTTCCTATATCCAGCGTATGAAGCCATGGTTTGAAGTTGGTGATGACAATGCTGGGTGGTCAGCACAGAAAGTAACCAATCTTCATCTGATGCTACAGGTGAGCCCTGCAGCCACATGAATGCGTGCCTTGAACTTTGCAGCGTTTTGTTTTAGAAGTTCATGTGGGTGCCTTTTCAGCATCCCTGTGTGATACTCTTCTCCGTCCCTTCTCCCTCTAGCTGGTCCGGGTGTTGGTGTCCCCCACAAATCCCCCTGGTGCTGCCAGCAGTTGCCAAAAAGCCATGTTTCACTGTGGGTTGCTTCAGCAGCTTTGTACAATTCTGATGGCCACTGGTGTTCCTGCGGATATTCTTACTGAGGTAGAGTACCAGAGAGAAGTATTTTTCTGTGCTAGGCCATAGCACCTGTTAAACTGACACAAGAATTGCTGCAACAATGCTGTATCAGGGAAGGAATGCAGCTGAAGAGATGCAGAGTGCCCAGGTACAGGGAAGCGCTTCTGGACCTCAATTTTACTTAATTGCAGACATGTCTTTTAACTGTTTTGAAACATACAATTACCTGTTCCAATTCACTTTTTAAAATAATTTAAGTTACTATGTACTGAAGAGTCCCCGTGATGATATCCATGGCATCCACCAGTACCTTTTCTGGTGCCTGTCAATCATTTTTAGAATGTGGGTGGGGCTGTTCCAGGGCTTCTGATTGGCGGTGCAGATTAAAGTCATGTTGTTTTGGTGGCAGGTGCCAACAGTGTTGGTTTGCTCTCTCTCACCCTCCTCTTTGCCATTGTATTTTTCAAAACTACCGCTCTTATTCCCTGCTCTTGGGCTTCCTCATGCGTGGCTCTGCCTTCTGCAGTGGCCACTTTGTGGTTGGCTCCACCTCCCATGGCAGCCATTTTGGGGTTGCACCCACAGGATTTCAAAGGTACCCA
Source organism: Gekko japonicus (assembly GCF_001447785.1). Lineage (NCBI taxonomy): Eukaryota > Metazoa > Chordata > Lepidosauria > Squamata > Gekkonidae > Gekko > Gekko japonicus. The sequence continues at coordinate 63,416 of NW_015159791.1, forward strand.
TAGGTTCCAAAAGGTTGGGACCCCTGTTTTAATGAGGGGCGATTTTCAGCATCTGAACAGATAGGACAGTTGTTCAGATTGGTCTGTTTCATGAACGGACCTCATCTTAACTTTGCTGCACACTGTGAAGTCAATCAGAATTCCGTTTGCTTCCAGTGTTTCCTTCCTTGTTGCCAAGTTATCCTCATGGCATCAGTTCGTGTAGGCATGTACATCACATTCCCCATCCCTTGATAACTGGATACTTGATTTGCAGATGAGTATGTGAATTGATTTGATTAAAATTTACTGACTTGGAGACTAATCCTAAGCAAGTCTACTCAAAATTCCAACATGGTCTATTCAGTGGAACTTATGCCCAGGAAAGAGTTCTGAGGGTTGTGATGTTATTTACTTAATGCATACCCTTCTTTCCTCCCCAGTGGAAACCCAAAGCAGCTTACATTGCTTAAGGCCAGCCAGGGGAGGTCCATCTGTAGTGGCTCACATACGATAACGAGCATATCTGAAGAACAGGACTGTGCCTGTTGTGCTGGGCCCACGCAGTTGACCGCGTGCTGAATTCTGGATCAGTCCATGTCTGGCCTCTCCCTCCTGGACATCATAGAATTCATTTTGTTCTTAGCCACGCCTGCATCCCTTTGCTCTTGGCCACTTTGCTGTCTGCCCTGAACTAAATTTGTGCAGAAAAGGAGATCTGCATTAAGCGCTCTCCTCTGTTTCTGTGTAAAGCTTCATAAACCTACAGGCATGAAACTGACCATACAGATCTGAGCTCTGATGCTTCCGCTCTGACATTTTTGTTTTACTGACTAGACCATTAACACTGTGTCGGAGGTCATCCGTGGGTGTCAAATGAACCAAGACTACTTTGCTTCAGTAAATGCCCCTTCAAATCCACCAAGGTACAGTACTTGATGCCATTTAGTACTTCCTTTATTCCCCACTTCTTTCTCCAGTGCCAGACCCAAAGCTGCTTGCAGTATCAGCTCCCTTCCCCACCTTTATCCTCACTACCCTGTGAGGTAGGTTAGATGGTGAAAGCAAGGCTCACCTAGCAAGTTTCAGTGGCAGTGTGGGGATCTGAACCCTGGACTCCCAGTTCTTAGTAAGAGTCTCTAAGCATTATGCACTGTTGCCTGCTCAGTAATCATGGTATGTGAGAAACTGAATAGGAATAAAATAGAACTGCTAATAATTACCGTATGGCATTGTGTGTAGAATAGCCAGGAGATCCTAAGATTGTCTGGCATCCAGGAGTTCTAGCTCTTTTAGCATTATGCACCGCTAGGTGGTGAGCTAGACTTGTTTTTAAGGTAGGAGACGTTTCAGAGGTGGTTTGCCCTTGCCTGCCTCTGCGTCATGACCCTGGTGTTCCTTGGAGGTCGCCCCTCCAAATACTAGCCAAGGCTGACCCTGCTTAGCTTCCAAGATCTGATGGGATCGGGCTGTCCTGGTCAGGACACAGAACCCATTAATGCATCTTCATGGAGGTAGCTTGTCTCAGCTTCCAGCAGCCTCTAACACCGCCTCACACTCAGTCTGTGGGTCTATGTATCCCACTATTTGCTCTTGCCATCTTTAAGGCTGGGCTGTGTCTGGATTTGGTATTCAGGGTGCAGGAAGGTGTTCTTTAGTCAGATCTGTAAAGCAGAGAGGAGCTGGTCAGGAAACCGTGCAGCTGCCGGTGTGCAAAGAGGGGGGATCACTCAAGTACCCCCCTCCCCCCGGCTCTTTGCTCTCCCGGAGGCAAGGGGCACCAGGCATCTGATGGAGGTGGGCAGATGCAGGCAGCAAAGAGGGCAAGAGGAGAGCTGTGGATTGCGGACCCCTGTCCTCAGCTGAGAACCTCCGTGTTCCGTGGGCCCCTTCAGTAGGTATCCCCCCGGCCACACCGCCCTTGCTGGCGTGATGCTGAACAGGCTGTCTTGCGCTCCTTGTTTGGGGCTGCCAGGGAATGTGTGAAGTTGCAGCTGTCCTGGGGAAGGACTGTGCACTTCACAGCAGACCTCTGAGACCAGACGTGTTCCTGTCACTGGCTGCCCACTCTTGGCGACCCGGGGAGGTGGTGGGTGGGCCAATTATTTATTCGTTTATTTTAAACATTTCTGTGGTGCCTTTCCACCCAGACAGGGCCCTCAGGGCTGAAAATAAAAAACAGTATTTAAAATAAAGTACATATGAAAGAAACAATCCAGTACAATTCATATAAACGCATGTGGAAGTGCAGTAAGGCCAGCGATAATTCCACTGGGTGTGTGCCAAACAAAAATTCCCCACCCACTGGTGGCAGACACAGTGGACAGAGACTTATGAATCTCCCTGGGAGGGAGTTGCCAAGTTTTGGTACCATGACTGAGAAGGCCCTGTCTCAGGTCGCTGTCCCTCTGGCCTGAGGTGCTGGGGCACCGGACGCTGGGCCTCCCAGGCGACCCAAGTAGGCGTGCCGGGCACAGAGTGTCGGGGAGGCCTTAATTCTACTCGGGGTGGATTGGGGTGGGACTTTGCCATTAATACTTATCCTCAGTTCTGTAAACGGAGCATTTGTCTTTTTTAAAACCAGTTCATTGTCTTTCTTTCTCTTCTGCCAGGCCTGCAATTGTTGTGTTGCTGATGTCCATGGTCAATGAAAGGCAACCCTTTGTGTTGCGCTGTGCTGTGCTATACTGTTTTCAGTGTTTCCTGTACAAGAACCAGAAGGGGCAAGGAGAAATTGTGTCCACGCTTCTACCTTCAACCATTGACGGTACAGAAAATTCAGTGTCTCTGTGGCTTGTTGGTGGGACCATGGTGACCCTCAGGAGTCAGATTTGGCTTGTATGGACACCCAGGCAGACATCACTGTTGAGACTCTGTGTGTCAAAAGGGAAGGTTGTCGTATGCCTCGAGCATCTCAAGACAGCCATTTTCACACAGCAAGAAGTGTGACAGGAGCAAAGTGCCTGATGTGATTACTGGGCACAACAGTTTGGCTCCAAGTAGAATATTCAGTTTTTGCTGTACTTAAACGTGAGTTGAAGATTAATTTTGCTTGAGAATTATTGAGGTTTTCTGATGAGATGAGGGACGTTTTTTCCCTTTACGCCCTGTGAGGTAGGTTAGAGAGAGAAAGTGACTTGCCCAAGGTCACCCAGTAAGTAAAGTTAAAAAGTACAGGGAGATTTGAATTGGGGTCTCCAACACTCTGACCGCTGCACAAACGGCCACTCCATTGAGTAAAGTTTGAAGCCTTCACCCAGCTTTAGAAGCCACCCTCCAACTTGAGTGGTTCTTCCGTAGCTGGAGGAAGGCTCCTTGGGGGACGGATGGATCCACCCCCACGGCACGGCACGGCACGGCTTATTTTTCACAGTCCACAGCAGGCTATTTCACACAGGCGACTTATTCCTCTTTCTCTTGTGAGTTGATCTGCTAGCATCAGGACAGCACTGAGCACGGGGCTTCTGCCCATCTTCCATCCCTCTGAATTTTTCCCATTGCCATGTCTGTTTATTTTTTAATAGACGTCCCTTTTAAAAAATCAGGGTTTTTGAATAAGGATGTTGTCATCAGCAGTCTGTCCCGCCCCGCCCCCGCCCCCCAATTTGTGGTGGATGAGCAATATCAGTATATTGCTAGTAGTGGGGCTAAGCATGCGCAGCCATAAGAATCACAACATTTTCCCTCTGGAGAAATGACCTCTGCTCTGAGGTTCACCCAAATATTTGGATGCTTGGAGCTGCAAACTGGTTTTAAAATTTTTCCTGTGAACACACTTTTATGATACACAAGCTCTAGATGGCATTTGAAATTGCATCTTTAGGACCAAAATAGGAAGGTGTATTGTTGCGGTACCATCTTAGGGACATGCTCCTGATTTAGGACACAAGGTGACACCGAAGGAGGCCTCTGTTGTACACCTTAGTCTTGGAACACTGATAATTATTATAATGTAATTTTCACATGGTCCCATATTCATTAATACTTTGTTTTGTTATTGCAACACTGAGCCTATCTTTATTGTTTGTGCTTAAACACTGAAGAAGGCCAGTTGACTGAAACACGGTGGGTCACATAAGGTCCTGTTTATGAATACTGTATGGTTTTAATTCTTATTGAGGCTACATTTGGGCCTATAACTGTTTTTAAATCATTTGTATTTTTTATAACCTGTACTATCTGTATGTTAATGCTCTATATCTATTGATTTTAAGATTGGGCCCTCCTGTTTGTATGTATTTAACCTATTAGGTTCTTAATTCAGGAAAATAGGAAGTTGGACATCAGGTTTTGTAATAAACAAGTGTGTGTGTTTTACATAGTCACAGTAAGGTAGGAAATCTGTTTCTCCGGTGGCCCTGGGAGTGGGGCAGTCCTTGAACGCCTTACTTCTGGGACTTAGCTCCTTCTCTCCAAAGGCAGAACCAGCAGGCTCTTTGATCCCAGGTGGGGAGGGACTTGTCCCCTGGCTTCCCAGTCTCACTGGCAGGACGTTATTGGCTGTGCTCTATGGAGCACGAAGATCCCAGGAGAAGGCATTGAGAAGAAAGAAGGCCAGAGACAGCTAAGCCGGAGGCAGGATCAAAGAGGGGAAGGTAACTACCACCCCAAGCCCTCCTCAGAGCTGCAGTGGAAAGCCTCCGTAGGTACCAGTGGCTCTGGGAGAACCCCAGATAGCCACGGTAGTAGAGCTGACTCCCACAGAGGTGCGCGGTCCTTGGGCCACTTGTGCACTCCCTCCACCATTGCTAGAGAGATTGAAGGGGGTGGTAGAGTCAGCAACTAGCCTGCGGGAGGTGCAGTGATCCCGGTGCAGCCCCAGATGGCTGAGGAGCCAGGTGCTGCGCCCACAGGAGAACGCCGGGCAGAGGCACACAGAGACACACAGGCAAGCAGTCCCCTTCATCGGAATCCCGTTAGGCCCTGCCGCCACAGGGGGTGAGCTGGGCAGTGCTGGTCTGGGCAGGAGGCAGCACGAGGCTTGTCCCCTCCTGCTCCACGGGACACTGGGGAGCCGTGCGAAGGCCACAACCCCTGCAGTTGGCCGCAACCCTGACATGGGCAGCCCAGGATGGCTTAAAGTTGTCGGGTTAGTGTTTGGATGGGAGACCACCAGACAAAGTCCAGGGTTCCTGTGATAAACCAGGGAATAACAAGCCCCCTCTCTACTTCCCTCATTGGACCTGGGCATAGAGTAAAAAAGGTGGGAAAGGCAGCCATTTTGGTGCATCTAGTGATCTGGAACCACTTTCACTTTCAGGGTGGGACAAAATGGCGGCAAAAGCAGGCCTCTCCAGCCCCTTTGCCTTGGATAGTGTGATTTGTGTGTTTGATTTGTCTAATTCACCATCCTCAAATTCCACTCAAACTTCCCAGAACGAAACTCAGGGAGTGGATCTCTCAGGAGAGGAGGCACAATCCAACCTTCTTTTATTGCTTAAGGCTGAAATGAGGAAAGAGTTTAGGGAATTATGGCATAAAACTGCCTCTGCCCAGAGCAGACAAACAGGATCCAGAAGGGAGAAAAGCCATCGTACTCTTGATCCTCCGCCCAGATACAAAAAGAGCAGGAAAGATCCCAAGCTTTTTAGAGGTCATAGGTTAGTGGACAAGAGGGTGACGCAGACTCCACAGACTCTACCTCAGCTAAGGAAGAAGGCGAGCTATAAGAGGAGGAGGTAGTCCTCATTGTCCAAACAAGGCCTTTCCCCCAAGAACTATACAACAGGTTGCTGCCAAAAGTTCTGAGAACACTGGAGCTTTCTTATACTCCAAAGGAAAAGGAGGGAAATGACTAAGGTTTTCCACTGGGGTCTGATAAATCCATTCCTCAGACGAAGGGGGGTATCCCTCCCAGCAGCCTTCTATACTCTTATGAAGGCAGAATGGAAACATCCAGCTAACCCAAAGGCGGGTAACCCTGTGTTTGCAAAGTTTTACTCCCTAATTTCAGAAGCAACAAAGAGGATCAAACTCCCAGTGGTGGATGACCGAATCAACAGCCTAGTGTCCACCTTAGCCATACCCATGGAAGCGGATGGACTACCAAAAGACAACTGCGATAAGCCCTGTATCAAACAGGCCCTGTGCAGAGACTTTGAAGCGTCAGCTAACTGCCTTCATGCCTCAGCCACAGGTTCCCTATTTGCTAAAGCAGTCTATACTTGGTCATCAGATCTGGCCGCACCAGACAGCGGTATTCCCAAGGAACTAAAAAATGAACTGAAGAAAATAGCACTAGCCACAGCCTTGGCTGCAGATGCATCTCTAGACACCCTTCAACTAGCAGCTAGGGCAGTGGCATGCAGTGTTCTGCCTCAGCCAGGCAGAATATGTGGCTGAGAAACTGGGATGCTGACTCATCAGCACAGGCAAAGGTGACATTAGTACCATTCGAAGGAATTAACCTATTTGGGAAAGGTCTGGAGCGATACCTCATTTAGGATAAGGACAAAAAGAAAGTCCTTCCAATAAAGAAGAGAGACGGGAAAACCAGGAAGCGTTTTCAGTCCTTTTGAGATTCCAGGCATGAATCCAGACCAAACTATAGTAGATTTTTCAAAGGTAAATGGCAGTCCAAATCCAGAGAAGCTAGACCTTTCTTTGCAGGCAAATCCGGCCAAAATACAAAGGGACCAAAGAAGAGAGTTTCATCATGATTATGGCAAGGAATCAGGACAAAAAGGTGTTGGAGGCCATCTTCAGGAGTTTGCGCACCAATGGCACCAGACAGTCACAGACAAATGGGTACTGGAGACAGTGACCAACGGTTACTCTTTGGGATTCAAGACCTTTCCACCCAGCCGATTTCTGGAAATACCAAAAAATTGCTTTCCAGAAAAGCACAGACTACTGAAGATGGCCATTCAACACCTGATTGAAATAGGAGCCATAGAGTTGGTTCCAGACTCGGAGACATATCAAGGAGTCTACTCAGTCTTCTTCATTGTGCCCAAAAAGAACAGGGACGTCAGAACCATACTGGACTTGAAGTGGCTAAACAAGCGCATCAAAACCAGGAAGTTCAAGATGGAAACCCTAAAATCCATTCTGTCATCCATCCAATGGAGGGACTTCATGGCTTCCATCGATCTGTCCAAGGCTAATTTACACATCCCAGTACGGGAATCCCACTGCAAGTTTCTCCACTTTGTATATCACGGGAAGCATTTTCAATATTGGGCATTGCCGTTTGGCCTGAAGTTGTTCCCAGGAGTGTTTACCAAGATCCTGGTGGCATTGGTAGCATTCCTGAGGATGCAGAGAGTATCATTATTTCCTTAACTGGACAACGTTTTGGTCAAGGCATCGTCCTATCATCAGACACTACAAGATTTAGATCTTACAATGACGGTACTCATGGACCATGGATTTGTGGTAAACATGGAAAAGAGTACCCTGTGCCTGACTCAAACAATCATACACTTGGGAGTACGAATAGAAACAAAAAGGGACGGAGTGTTCCTGTCCCAAGAGAGACAGCAGAACATTCAACAGCTGATGAGACAGGTTCTGGAAGGGTCAGTGGTGGAAGTCATGACCCTAGTCCAGCTCCTAGGTATGTCAGTGTCTTGCCAGGACATACTGCAATGGTTCAGATTCCATACACGTCCACTACAAAGATTTCTTCTTCTGTATCAGGAGGTGATAGTGCACAAGAAAGTCCGGATTGTGCACTTACCAAGATTAGTGCGGCAGGAGCTAAAGTGGTAGCTTCCTCAAGGGTATGCTTCTCAGGGATCCCAAGAGAGTGGTGGTGATGATGGATGTGAGGCTCTTCGAATGGGGAGCACGTACTCAGGGGAGAATGACACAAGGAACCTGGTCGCTGGGAGAGACAACCAGGAGCATAAACTTTCTGGAGCTCAGGGCCATAAAGTTGGCACTGATTCACTTCATAGGTCAATTATCAGGCCACTATGTATTAGTTCAAATGGACAATATGACAGCCAAGGCCTATATCAACAAGCAAGAGGGAACTCGTTTCAAGACACTACACAAGGAAGTGACACAATTGATACAATGGGCAGAAACACACCCACAGTTTCTGAAAACGGTCCATGTGACTGGTTGGGACAACACCCTGGCAGACTGGCTGGGTTGGCAGAGGGTGGACCAGTCAGAATCGATGCTGTTCAAGGAAGTTTTTCATCCAAAGGTTTGGCACTGCAGAAGTGAATCTCTTCACTACAGAGCAGAACTGCCAAGTGAGAAAGCAACTGGCCAAAAACTCTCCTGTATGCATTTCCACCAATTCAACTCATACAGAAAATGTTGCGGTTACTGATAGATCAAAAAGCGGAGCTGATACTAGGCGCCCCCTTCTGGCCAAGGAGGGCATGGTTTCAGGATCTGAAGAGGTTGTCAATAATGGATCCATGGTGTCTGCCACTGAGGAAAGATCTATTATCACAAGGGGCAGCAGGTCATTCTCGCCCAGACTTGCGAAGACTCAGCTTAGAAATTGAAAGGCAGCAAGTGATGGACTTGGGTTACCTGCAGGGGGTAGTTAAAACCATGTTAGCTTCCAGGAAGGGGTCCACAAACAGGGTTTACAATAGGACATGGTAGGTTTTCCACTCCTGGTGTAGGAACGGGGATCTAACCCATTGAAGGCCTCTGTTAGTGAGATCCTGTCTTTTCTGGTTTGGAAAAGGGTCTTAGCACAAGCACACTGAAACAGCAAGTGGCAGCCATCTCGGCAATCAAGGTGGCTAAGGAGGGTCAATCTTTGGTTCAACACCCTCACATTAAATGGTTTTTGAGGGGAACAACCCTGATAAGTACACTACAAACTCATTGGTTCCTACGTGGAACCTTAATACAGTGTTTGTAAAGAACCATTCGAACTGATGGCCTCCTGTCCACTAAAAGAATTAACCCTTAAGACTGTTTTTCTAGTGGGAATCACCTCAGCTAGAAGGGTCTAAGAATTACGAGGTCTATCAATAGATAGAGAACTGTGTATTTTCCATAATTATAGGGTAATGCTTCACCCAGACTCAGCCTCTATCCCTAAAGTGAACTCAGCCTTCCATAGGTTGGAAGACATAGTGCTTCCATCTTTCTGCCCTAATCCCAGACATCAGAAGGAGAGGGAGTGGCATTGCCTCGATGTACACACACAGAGCTTTAAGCTTTTATCTAGACAGAACAAAAAGCTGGAGAAAAACTGATGTCTTGTTTGTTTCCTTTAGAACATCATCTTTAGGAAAGGGAATTTCTACTTCCACTCTGAGTAGATGGATCAGGGGATGTATCGTCATGGCTTACAAGTCTAAGGGCTTGGCTCTTCTGCCCCAAAACATCACTGCTCCCTCCTTTAAGGGGGGCGGCCACCTCAGCAGCGTATAGAGAGCCCTCTACCTTGGAGACTGTAGGGCAGCCACTCCTTTACTAGGCAACACTGGATTGTTAGAATGGCTTCAGCTGAGGCAGCATCTGGTAGAAGGGTCTTGCAGCATACCCTCTAGGCCTGGAAGCCAACGGACCCACCCTGGGGTGCACTGCTTTTTTATGTCCCAAGAGTAAGGAGTTCAAGGACTGCCCCACTCCCAGGACCACTGGAAAATGGAAGGCTTGTCTTCACTTATCATGAAGCTTCCTTTCTCGGTGGTCCAGGAGTGGGGCAGTCCTACCCACCCAGTTTGAGGGTGCAACGTCTGGTGCCTGTGAGTGCAATCCACACATAGGGATTCTGTTGTCCTGTTTTGAATGTTCATTGGGGAAAGAAAAAAGGAGTAAGTTTCCTGGGGCTCTTCCCTTTTTTTGGTTAGAGTCCTTTGTTTTGGAGGGTTTGGTTCGAAGACCCTAAGTTAATTCTGGTACTTAGTACCCAGTTGGGGGGAAAGTGTGTTTTCAGTTATGTACAGGTTTGAAGGGGGGTGACGGCTTGGTGAGCCAGCCAGGGGACAAGAACCCCTCCTCTGGGATGAAAGAGTAAAAAAAAAAAGAGTGTGCCAGCCCTGCCTTCAGAGAGGAGGAGCTAAGTCCCAGGAGCAAGGCATTCAAGGACTGCCCCACTCCTGGACCACCGAGAAAGGAAGCGTCACAGTAAGTGAAGGCAAATCTTGCATTTAACATCAACTTTGTAATGCGTGTGGATCTGCAAGAGGTATGTTAAATAACACTTCCTGGCACTGCTGAAAGGTTTTGGCAAAGGCATTTGAAGTGTCTCGGTGCCGCTAAATGTTGTGCATCCTGTTACAGCAACTGGAAATTCAGTCTCAGCTGGTCAGCTGTTGTGCGGAGGGCTCTTCTCCACAGACTCTTTTTCCAACTGGTGTGCGGCTGTGGCGCTGGCCCATGCTCTGCAAGAAAACGCCCCCCTGAAAGAACAGCTGCTCCGGGTGCAGCTGGCAACTAGTCTTGGGAACCCGCCCGTGTCCTTGCTCCAGCAGTGCACCAACATTCTGTCTCAGGTACAGCATCCATCCTTCTTCTTTTCCACATCAATGAGGTTCCTGCCCAGCTACGGGAATCGAGGTTCTCTCTGGCCGGAAGAAGGCTGCAGCGCATCCCCTCTGCCTTGGCACGGGTTGGCGTTTAGTGCCCCAGACAGTCGTGTAGAGGTGTCGGTACTGTTGGTGGACTGGGTGTGAATTTTTCGATATCAGTCTCCAGTCAGCACCTCACGGACATCCTCTCTTAGGATAGTTGAAGTTAGGAGTCCAGTGCCTGGCACAGCAGACATGACAGCATGTGAGCCACATATCTGTGCGGTGGGAGAGGCTCGGGGAAAACGAGAAGCGACAGCATGAGGGTGGGGTGAGTGGGAGTAGGCTCTGCTCTTCTCGACCAGGAGGAGGACGAGGAAGGTGTGCTCAGAGAGCCCTTGCTTGGTGGCCACGTGAGCAGGGCCCAAGAGAGCCTGGCCATCTTCTGCTGCTTTCCCCGTTATGTCTGGGAACCTTGAAATTAACTGTGCAGAAGGCGTTCTGGTGATTTTGCAAAGTCAGATGTGCTTTCAGCACAAATTTGGGAAATGTTTTCACTGAAGTACAAAAGGGGATTTGTGCATGTCCCTGTCGACAGGAGTGTTATCTAAGCTTTTTGGCTTCTGTTTGGCAGCAATTAAACAACTGTGTGACCAGATAGGCACATAGTATGAGGTAGGCTCCAAAGCGGCTAACAGCACATTAAAAACAATTAAACTGACAAAATAATCCATCCACTACACAACACTTCAAGAGCAGAAGATGAAATAAAATAAAATAGCAATAACAATCTTAAACCACCTTTATCTACTTAGAGTAAGCGGCAAGCTTGCCAGTGCTATAGACTTGTGTGAGATCTTCTGTTTCCATGCAAAAACAGGCGTTCTGGATAGCGATGATGCTCCGCCAGAATAACCTCCAGACTATAACCCTGCACCATACTAATACGTAACAGGCCTGTGAAGTTCCCTTTGTAATTTTCAATGTATGTTTCACAGGGTGATAAGATCGACAGACGGGTATGTATTGGTGCACCTAAGGCCACCACAGGGTCTTTCTGCTGTCTCAGCTTTGCTGTGCTTGTTTGATGAAATAACTGCCTTTTGAAGTTTTTCCTACTTAACATTTTGTGCTGCTGCGAGGGTTGATTTCTACTATTTAGACGTGTGGCTCTTCTGGTGTTTTGGGGAACTGTGGTATGAGGCACTGGGTTCTCATGGATGCTTTGCTTTCCACTGGAGGGGGGGCCCTTGCACAGCTTCTGGGTACTGTGTGGAATAGTCTTCCCTCCAACCCCTCCCCCCGTGTGCATTACTTGTCACTTTTGCATGAAGTTTAATCCCGGTTGAGAGCCTGTTAAGCACTTCACTGCCAGACTGGAAAATTCAAGGAGACACCCACAGGTGCCTACAGATTTTCCTAACAGACAGCACAGAGTGAGAGCTGACTTGGTTGAATTCCCTTGCCATTACTTTACATGAGACAGTTTAACATTTAATTCCAATCCGTTGTCTGTGAGACGAGATAGCGTGCTGCCGTGGTGAAAGGGATGGATTTGAACCAAGGAGGCCTGGGTTTGGAGTTCACGGTGGTGACTTGGTGGGCCAGTGAGCCTAAACTCCCTCACAGAGACAGTTCCGCCCATGTAGGCCTCTCTGATCTCCCTGGAGTGTGAATGCCAGGGGCAAATGAAGTGGTCCGCTGTGCATGATCTGTGTGCAGGTGTGAAGACCCAGAGGTCTGAGGAGCCCATTTCTTCATGATACGAAGGCACCCCATTTACCCTCGGGTTTCCCACCTTCCCTCTCCTCCTCTCAGATGCAAAGCTTTTGTATGGGTCTGTTTGGGTCTTTGGTCTGTTGCTCGCTGAGCAAGGTCTGCTTGCCCGCCTTCCGCTGTTGCCGTGGGGAGGTGGGGGCTGTGGGCCTCCAAAGCGTAAGGGTCCTCCTAGGCCGAGGCGTGAGCCTTTGGCACGGCCCTTAGCCAGGGGACCAGGCCTGAGGAGGACCCTGCATACCTTTAAACCACTAACAAGTTGTGAAGGCAGAAAGCCGGCAGGGGAGGCAGGGGCTATCCAGGGTTTTGCAGAGAAATGCCACCTCTACCCACTGCGTGGAAATGGTGGGTGTGCTCGCTGCATGCAGCTCCTGGCTCTCAGGGAGCAGGTTCCTTCCCTTGAGGCTAGGGTTGCTGACCTAGAAAAGCTGAGGCAGGGAGAGAGGTCTGGGGAAGAGACCCTCGAGGGCTTGCTAGAACCGTCCTGCTCCTGTGCTGACAGCCCTTCTGCTGTTGTGGAGAGGGAGGGTCTCGAGGTTGGTCAGTCTGGAGTGATGTGATCCCTTCGAAGGGACCCCTTCCTCGGGCAGCAGACCAATATCCTCTTGTATCAAGAATACTCCTCTGGGGTTGGGGGTGGGCTTTCAGTAGTGGGCGATTCAGTTATTAGAAATATGAGACAGCATGGTGACTTGCCAGCCTGGTGCGGAGGTGGTGGACACTGTGCGCTGTCTGCCTAGATTGATAGTGCCGGGGAGGAGTCAGCACAGCCATGGTGCACGTTGGCACTCATGACACTGGGAAATGTCGTCGTGTGGTCCTGGAGGGGAAAAAATTGGTTACTAGGCAGAAAGCGAAAGGCCAGATCCTCCAAGGTAGCATTCTCAGAAGTGCTGCCAGTTCCAGGCACATTTGTTCCAGCTTTTGTTGTTGTTCAGTCGCACAGTCGAGTCTGACTCTTCATGACCCCATGGACCACATCCCACTAATTCCAGCTAGACAGGCACAGATCAGAAGTCTCAGTGCTTGGATGGGAAAGTGGTGCCGGGAGGAAGGGTTTAGATTTGTTAGGCACTGGGGAACCACCTGGGGCAAGCCGAACCTGTACAAAAGGGACGGGCTTCACTTGAACCAAAAGGGAACCAGGCTGCTGGCGATTAATATCAAAAAAGGTGGCAGAGCTGCTTTTAAGCTAATCCCGGGGGGAAGGCTGACAGGAGCTGGGGATCCTCCGGATTGGGACACGTCAGTCCAATGGGATGGCTGTGTGGACATTCAGGGTAATACTAACAACAAGTGTCATAGAACTTGGGAGTGAGGGCAGGATGGAGACGGAGGGCCATGTGTGGTGACTGAGGGGCTGAGGGAGGCGAGGGTTACTGGGGAGGGAAACACATTATAGGCATCCGCATGCCAGGGCTAGAAGTCTCCAAGCCAAGAGCTGGAGTGCCTGGTATACAGAGACAATTTAGGTATAGAAGGTACCTCTGGAGACCAAGTCCCATGAGGAAAGGTTGAAGGAGCCGGGTATGTTGAGCCTGGAGAGGAGCTAACAGAGAGGTGACATGATCACCATCTTCAAGTACTTGAAGGGCTGTCCTAGAGAGGATGGGGCAGAGTTGTTTTCTGTTGCCCGAGAAGGTCGGACCAGAACCAGCGGGTTGAAATTAAATCAGAAGAGTTTTCGGCTAAACATCAGGAAGAACTTCCTGACAGTTAGAGTGGTTCCTCAGTGGAACAGGCTTCCTCAGGAGGTGGTGGGCTCTCCTTCCTTGGAGGTTTTCAAACAGACTAGATGGCCATCTGACAGCAATGCTGATTGTGTGAAATTAGGCAGATCACGAGAGGGAGGGCAGGAAGGGTTGCCTCAGTGCTTAGTTCTTGTGGCCCTTTCTTATACGCCCAAGGAAATGCTGATCGCCTCATTGGGGTCAGGAAGCAATTTTCCTCCAGGCCAGTTTGGCTGGAGATCCTGGAGGTTTTTTGTCATCTTCTGAGCATGGAACAGCAGTCACTAGGAGTGTGAAGGGAGAGGTATTTGTGTACTTCCTGCATTGTGCAGGGGGATGGACTAGATGACCCCTGGAGGTACCTTCCATGATTCTATGATGGAATGGGAGAAATCTATGGGATACAGTCATTCCTGGACATCAGGCAGGACAGGGAGGGACTGGTTGGTGGAGGTGGTGCATTGTACATAAAAGAGGGCATAAAATCAAATAAGTTAGAAAACATCAGGGGAATTAACTCCCCAAGAGGAGCGATATGGGTGGAAATATTGGGCTCTAAGGGACGTCCTGTTGCCCAGTGATGACTAGTGGGTGGCTCTGGCCTACAAAAGCAGCATGTAACTGCCAGGTTTTCTCTGCATAAATAGCTGAAGGTTCTCCCTCTGAGGCAGAGGACATTTCGATGGGTGTTTCCCACCGTCCACAATCAGGGAGGCAGAAGGCAGAAACATTTCCCCCCCCCCCCCCCTTCTTGGCTCTTGCCCGCCCCCTTCAGTTCTTTTCCTGCCTCTACAGGGAGAGCAGCTTAGACCAGGCCTTGCCTTCATCGAACTCTTACTCAGCTCTAGTCAGTCTTGCATATTTTCCCTCATAACTGCCTTTATGTATTTCCTTTAATCCCTTCGTTGTTCTTTCTTATATTCTAACTCATTTTGTTGAAGACCAACAGACAATGTAAAGAGGCCACCTCCGGCAGCGGCAGCCATGTTAAGAGTTTTTCTTAAAACTCTAAATTTCTTACTCAGCCTTATTCAATCTGCTACATGTTCCCCCATAACTACCTTTATATACTTTCTTTAATTCTTTTCACTGTTCTTCTTTGCATTCTAACTCTTTTGGAAAAGAACAGCAAGATAGAGAGAGAGGCTGTCTCCTGCTGCTGCAGCCGTTTTATGCGTTGTTAAACTATAAATTTCTTACTCAGCCATATCTATCTTCCCTCATAACTACTTTTATATACTTTAATTCCTTTCACTGTTCTTCCTTACATTCTAATTCCTTTGGGAAAGAACAAGAAGTTATATGAAGAGAGAGGCCACCCTCTGCTGTGCTGGCCATTGTGAGAGTTCTTCTGTTTGCTGAGGGGAAAGGCGGTCCCTTAGGTATGCCGGACCCTGACCATAAAGGGCTTTAAAGGTAAGAACCACCACTTTGAAGCGGATCCGGTACACTATTGGCAGCCAGTGCAGCGCCTTCAGCACAGGCCGGATGTGGTCCCGCCTAGGGAGACCCGTCAACAGCCTGGCTGCTGCATTCTGCACTAGCTGCAGCTTCCGGATTTGCGACAAAGGCAGCCCCAAGTAGAGAGCGTTACAGTAGTCCAACCTCGAGGTGACCATCGCATGGATCACTGTAGCCAGGTCATCACGGTCAAGGAAGGGAACCAACTGCCGTGCCAGCCGAAGATGATAAAAGGCCAACTTGGGCTGCTACCTGGACCTCCATCGTTAAAGAGGAGTCCCGGAGCACACCCAAACTCCTAACCCCCGACGCTGGCACCAAAGGCACCCCATCAAAGGTCGGGAGAGGGAGCCCCAACCCTGAACTGGCCCGGCCTAGGCTCAGGACCTCCGTCTTCGCCGGGTTTAGTTTCAGCCGACTCAGTCTGAGCCAACCAGCCACGGCTTGCAACGCTCGTTGGAGGTCATCTGAGTCGGAGTTCGACCGGCTGCTCAGCATCAGATAGAGCTGGGTGTCATCCGCATATTGATGACACCCCAGCCCATACTTCTGGGCAAGGGGGCGCATGTAGGTGTTAAACAACATCGGGGACAGCACTGCCCCCTGAGGCACCCCACAATCAAGAGGGTGCCTCTGGGACCGCTGCTCCCCTATCGCCACCCTTCGTCCCCGACCTTGGAGAAAAGAGGCAAACCATTGGAGGGCAGGCCCCTGAATCCCCGCATCGGTGCGGCGGTGGGCCAGCAACTGGTGATCGACCATATCAAATGCGGCCGACAGATCGAGCAACGACAGTGCCGCCACACCACCTCAATCCAGATGCCTTCGGAGGTCGTCAGTCAGGTCGACCAATGCCTGTCTCATGACCCAGCTGAAAGCCGGACTGGAAGGGGTCTAAGACTGAAGCATCCTCCAGAAAACTCTGTAGCTGTATTGCCACCGCCCTCTCAATAAGTTTGCCCAAATAGGGCAAATTGGAGACCGGTTCATTAAACCATGTTGGAATTTCCCCCCCCCACACACACACACACACAAGGGCCAGTAGGGGTCTGCAGAATCCATACTGTTACACATCATTTCTTAGCATTCGGGACATAAAACACATTCCCTCCTTAGAAGGGGGACAAGGAAACGTCTCAGTTTTTCTTGCTGTGCTTTTATAGCCGGGTGAGTGTCCCACTTCAGTAGATCTTGATCACTCCCTTATCGATGACTTGTAGATCAGATCAAGTTCTGTGACCAAGCCATACTCACGAGCAGACACAACTAGGCCCTGTCTGCAGGACTATGGACTCCTTGTCAATCTTCAGTTAGGTTCTTCAGACCCTACTCAGAAATTAGAGCAGTTAGATTTCTTGATGGTCAAATGTGCAATTGCCTCTCTCCATTGAAGTAGAAGGCAAGAAACGGATTCGTCACAAATGGTTCCTAGAGCAGCTCTTCATCACTGATGATGCTTGCAGCCGATGGCCCTATTGACTTTGCATGTTGATGCCATACAGTGGGTTTGTTTATACATGAGACCATTTCAGTGGCTTCTGAGACATTTTTATTTACAATTTATTACTAAGGAGAATCCTCCATCAGTAAAATCTAGTCCACTGTTTGGTGGAGAAGGATTCTCAATCCATTTCAGGTAAGAAATACTGTGTTCCGGAGGTGAAGTGGATCTTCACAGACTCTACTGTGTCCTGTTGGGGGCAGTGCTAGAGGACTCGCCAGTACACGTCGGTGGTCCAGGAGTGAGACAAACGTCCTTATCAACCTCCCAAGCTTCAGTTGTGTACCTGACTTTATCTTCCTCAACCCACAGATATGCGGTTGACGTGTTCTAATCAGGACAATCATGTATCTGCCAAACTTACCACAATAGTCCAGAGGATCTAATCTCCATCTGAGAGGTTTACAAGACCCTACTTAAGGCAGAGAGGAGCACATTGATGCCCTCTAAGGGAGGGAGGGAGGGAATGTGGGGTTCCCGAGAGGTCTGACCCGGATGGCCACGTGTCCCACTTTGGGTTTCCCTTTACTAGTCCTGTTTGCCTGGCCATGCAGAGATCAAGTGAGTCAGTGTTCCGCCAGGTTTTTCTTCACCCATCTTCTGAAGCAACCGATGCTTTAACATTTCAGTGACCAAGTAACCTTATATTGCCCCCCCAAAAAATAATTATTAATCAGGAAGATTAGGGACGGAAAGCAATACTCATCTTTTTACGTCTAGATCTTTGACGGAAGTAACGGATCCCCTACTAGATCTGGAAATGGTTATCCAGCAGAATTTACACTAATTCATTAAATGTTCCTGTCAGTGGAGTAAGGGGAGAGACATCAATCTCCCTGTAACCGAAGCTAAATCGGTTCTGTTCTTTTGACAAGACGAACATGACAGCGAACTCAAGGATCCTATCTCAAAATGTCATGTCGCATCTCTGGTGACGGTGTTGCCTCCATTCCAGGGTCTGAGCCTATCCAGACACTCCCAAGTTCACCACCTTCCCTGCAGTATTACTCTAGAAGAAGAGGAGGAGGAGGTTGGATTTATACCCCACTCCTCACTCAGAGTCTCAGAGCGGCTTACAATTTCATTTCTCTTCCCTTGTGAGGTAGGTGGGGCTGAGAGAGCTCTTTTGAGGACTGCTCTTGAGAGAACAACCTTTAGAGAACTTGTGACTGACTCAAGGTCACA
Organism: Gekko japonicus; assembly: GCF_001447785.1. Classification (NCBI taxonomy): domain Eukaryota; kingdom Metazoa; phylum Chordata; class Lepidosauria; order Squamata; family Gekkonidae; genus Gekko; species Gekko japonicus. The sequence goes on from NW_015159791.1 coordinate 81,484, forward strand.
CCAGCAGCTGCATGTGGAGGAGTGGTTCTCCCAGATTAGAGTCCGCGCTCCTAACCACTGCACCAAAATGGCTCTCACTCTAAATGGTCCATGACGAGGTGCATATTTCCAGTGCAGGAACCACATACCATACTCTCGGTTTTCGCCAGAAGCCCTCTTGGGCCTATTAAGGAGGTTCCACTTAGATGGCTGGGGATCAGTACTCTGTTTCTTATAGCAGTCCATAGGGTGTCTACACTTGGTGCTCATTCAGTAAAGCCAAAATTTGAGTCTCAATGAAGACAAGTGGTCACTAAGACAGACCCAAAGGTAAATTCAACTGTCTGTGGTTTCAGGGAGCTTTACCTTCCATTGTTTTGTCCGGATCGTATTCATCCAGAAGAGAATCCGCAACACGTCTGGGATGTAAGACATATGTTTAAACCGATCCCTTATTCATATCCATCTCTCCACCGAATGAAAGAAGGAGGACGTCAAATCAAACTTCAGCAATTCTCTTAGGGTCTCCATCACTGAAGCATACAAAGTTTAAATTAGACATACCATTTGAGATCACCACACACTCAGATGGGCCGCAGTCGACATAGCCATTATCTAACACCCCACAGCTGAAGAATCCTTCTAGGCAGCTATAATGGTTGACAATATCCACCTCTGTAAGACATCCTAACGATGACAGTCTTTTTTATTACTCAGCTGATGATACTGTCTTTGGAACCAATGAATTACAACATATTCTAGATCCAGAAGACGATGACCCAGCCACTAAATGAGGACACTGCTCTGGGAGGTCCCATCAAGATGTCCTCTGCCTCAAAGGGAGAATGACCATTGGATACTTACCATGAAGCGTCATTCTTCTCTGAGGAAAGGAGAACATCTTGCCCCTCCCAAAGTCATTGTCAGTCTGGTTGCTCAGCTGGTACACTTCTTGTCTCAGTGGTGTGAATCGCCTGTTCTTCTTATCTAGGTTGTTGTTCGGCTCTTGCCCATTTGTTTTTTTCCCCTTGAATTGACGTTCAGTCTTTCTGCTTTTGGAGTTAGCAGAGCTGAAGGGGGTGGCTCCCACAGGCAAGAGACAGGAAGTTGAAAATAATTGCTCCTGCCTTCCTGATTGAACAGTGGGAAACACCCATCAAAATGTACTCCATTCCTCGGAGGAGAATGACCTTTCTCAGTAAGTATTCAATGGTCATTCTAATGTACTTTTTCCTGTATGCCCTGTCTCTGGAAATAATTATTGCTGGGTTTTGTACTTTACTTGAGCTGGCTTCAGAAAACCAAGAAGCACCACCTTTCCGAGTGGCAGAGCAAAGACAGTGGTGGTGAATGCACTCCTACAAAAAACAGGATTCAGAAATTAGAGCAGCAGAATTTCTATTAAGTTTCCAGATGCCGTGTTCAAAGGAACTGGGAAGAGTGTTCACTGGAACAACCTGCATTCGCCCTGGCGATATCACAGAGGCTTTAAAAATATTTCTCCAGGGGGGTAAACTATTCCTATCATTCAAGTGGAGAACTGCAGGACTGAAAGCTCCCTCTTGGTAGTGGATGAAATTCCTGCACATAGAAAGCTAACGTCCTCTCAGTGAGATGGCTAAGGCTAGAGCTCTCGCTCTCACACACACACCCCAGCACCTCGCTTCCTGCATGCAATGTTTTCTGGAAAATATAGGAAAGAATAATTCCCCACATGCAGCCTGAAGTGGGACAGTCCAGGATCAGTTACACCATATGGGGCCAGCTGCTTCCATAGAGAGACACTTGCATTTTTTGTTGGTGTAGTGGAGATAACCGTTTCTTCAGCCTTTGTGGTTCCCTTGTTCAGACACCGTGAATGTGGAAAGCAGCCGTGCTGAAGAGTTTCCTACAGTGTCGCATTAGTACGTGAATGGACCATTTCGCCTCGGTTTTTATGAAGTTTTGAGATACAGTTGGCTTTCGGGTTACTTGGGCGATATTTTACCAAAACTGCATGAACGTCCTTATGCCAGCATATTGAAAAGCCTTACCCATATACCACTATGCAGAGCTTAATTTTAAGAGTGTTATTCATTTTGCTTCATTTAATTTTGTTATCCTGTGATGCTTGCGTATTTAAAATGAGCAGTTTAATTTCCTGTATCAGGCAGTGCCAGCTTCAGTAATATTTGTGTCTGATGTGTAGAAATACTTTTGGTTTGTGTCCAATGGGGACTTCCCTTCTGGCCTTCCTCAGCCTCTGAGCCGGCACACGCTCCTTCCTTCCTCCCTCCCTCCCTCCCTCCCTCCCTTCCTTCCTCCCTCCCTCCCTTCCTTCCTTCCTTCCTTCCTTCCTTCCTTCCTTCCTTCC
>NW_015159791.1:83897-113781 GCF_001447785.1 Gekko japonicus
AGCAGGGCTTCAAGAGTGTGATTCAAAGCAGGCTGTGCTCAGCCTCCAGGGGGCTTGGGATGGGAAGCGCACAGTGCTGCAGAGAGAAGGGAGGGGGAAACGTGCTTGGGGGAAGAGCAGAGGAGCCTGGGAGGATTTCCAGTCTTTCTGGTTTTCTTAATCATCTTTAACCATGTTTATCTCTGCCCTGAGATGGGACAATGATTTGAATTGCATATTTTTACTAACAAATCTCTTGACTTCTTGATTAAAAGGCTAATGGAGTTTTAGCTCTGAGTGGTAACCTCTGTCATTATTTGAGAGATGTTTCAGACTAGAAATGAAGGATATGTAAATCCAGGCCTTCTTTTCTTGCTTCAGGGAAGCAAAGTGCAGACAAGAGTTGGACTATTGATATTGCTGTGCACCTGGCTGAGCAACTGCCCCATTGCTGTGACTCATTTTCTGCACAATTCTGCCAACGTTCCATTCGTATCCTTTAAAAGTGTTCAATTACTACTACTCGGTCAACTTTGATTTAGCCATGTTCATTGCCCGTAATCACCAAAAAAAAAAAAAATGAAGTGACATGGCAGCATAAAAATGATCATTCTGCATCCTGCTTGTGAAATTCCTGACGTCCTTAATGAGCGATCTAGCTAACAGGACAGATAGCAGAAAACCTTGGTGTGGAGGAACGTGTCGTCCAGGGGCTGTGTGCACTTTTACTCGGGATATCCATTTATTACAACGACAACTCACTTGAGAATTATCGAAAGTAAGTATATTGGAGTGAGGTGGGGGGGTGCTGTTCAAAAGATCTCGAGTCCTTGTAGTACCTCCTGTGCAGGATGAGCAGCGGCAATTGTTTGGAATTCACATCTGTTCAGTTTAATGTAACCCAGTCTGCAGGTCACAGGATGTAGCTAGACAATGTAAGAACAAATGATGATTAGCAAGGGGAAAGGGCCTAGGTTTTGTATTGTCTGTGACAGACGTTTGTAGGATCAAAGGTTTGGAGCTATAATAAGCCCACTAGGATGACAGATCATCCTTTTCCCATAGAAATGAACAGCTACTGCTGAGTCTTAAAACACACAGGCCTCTTTCCCCTTCTGCTCCCCCCCCCCCCCCGGGTTCCTGGAACCTGCTCCCAGGCCCTGTGGCCTGAAACTGCCCTTATTCTGCCAATCTTGTTGGTGCTTCGTAGGCAGCTAACCGTTTTTTCCCTCCCTTTTACTTTTTCCTCAGCCTTGGAGTCTGCACTCTGCAAATTCTGTCTGTCAAAGTGGATTTATTTGCTACCTAGGAATCGTCCTGGAGGTGAGCAGTTTTCCATGACTTGGGTAATTCTGGTGTTCTCTTTTCCTAGAGAGAAACTAAAGCAACTGATAGAAAAAAGGATTGGCAAGGAGAACTTCATTGAAAAGCTGGGATTCATTAGCAAACACGAACTCTATTCCCGAGCAGCTCAGAAACCTCAGCCCAACTTTTCAAATCCAGATGACATGATGTTTGATCATGAATTTACTAAACTGGTAAAAGAGCTGGAAGGTGAGTCATGTTAGCTCACGTCAGTTAAGTTGTATGTTTTACTACTTAGATTGCTACTTTAAAAATTCAAAGTAGTCTCTATTGACAACTAAATTTTGTTCACCAAGTTAGAGCATGCATTTTTTAAATGGGTACAGTGCTAAAACCTGCTGAGACACACAAGGTCAAAACAGCCTTGCATGTGGGCTGTGGTGTGTTTGTTTACTGAATATGTTTTTATTCCTCCCTTCTCCCGTGGAGCTCAGGGCAGTGTACCAGCTCTTCCCATCTGTGTTCCATCCTCACAACAACCCAGCCAGGTCAGTTAGTGTGACTGTCACGAGGTCACCTAGCCAGTCCCAGGGTCTCCTGCTTCCCAGTCGGACACTCCTTGAAGTGTGACACCGCTCTGGTTTGGATGTGTTGTAAGGCAGGCTCAGTACCTGCTTAGAACATGAGAGCAGAGTCCATGGCATGTACTCACCTCAGTAGAGGCCCCTCACTAGACCCAGTATAAGCACAGCCTGTCAAAGTCTGGATTTCCAGGTGGCCAGGTGATGCACGGTGACCTCTTTTCCATCCCAGACAAAACAGAAACCAAAACAGGGGGGGGGGGCGGGGGGAGAAGGCTTGTTTCAGTCAAGCGGCCGTGCTGGTCTGCAGTGGAAGAGCCGGGTTTGAGTCCAGGAGCACCTTAGAGACCAGCAATAGTTTCCGAGCTTCTGCCAGTCAGAGCTATTTAACGGGGAGAGCGCTTTGGCTTTCTGAAGCTCCTAGCCTGGAAACCTTGTTGGCCTATGTGGGGCCCTTGGACTCAAATGTAGCTGTTTTAAGTGTACTTCCCTGAAGTACTGGAGGCAAACAATGGTGATTTAGATGCCCTTGTTTGGAAAGCGGAACATTTGTGGCTGGGAGTCGTGGGATTAGAGCTGTTTGATTCTTTTAGATTTGCTAGGCATGGGGGAGGGGTGGTTGTCTCATAATAAACAACCAAAAAAGCACTGTATAAATAACGCAATCAAAGGCACTATGCTGAAGTGCAAAGGAACAAAGAATACAAACAGATACAGTATAGTGTATACATATGGCATACAACAACACAGAGTGTACAAAAGAAGCCGGCACACAGGACATAGGATGAAGACTCCGGATTCCAATATTCGTTTCGTTGATACTTCTTCAGTTATACCATACAGCTTCATCTAGTGCTCAGTATATAGAAGCCTTCATGTTATTATGCAGGGGGAAATATCCACAATTCACATCAAACTAGTTTAAGCAGGGCAACCAGTCATCAGTAGAAGAACAGATGAAAGGAAGTCCTTCTTCACCCAAACAGTGATTAGCACATGGATTAACACTGGTGGCTAGTGGCTATAGATAAGAAGGAACTCTTGGTTCCTTCTCCTCTTGTAATAGTACTGGATTACTTATAGTTTGTTTTTTAAAAAAACAACTCCTGAACACCAGCCACTGATGGACCTCCGCTCTGCTCCAGCCTCCATATGCTTGTCAAACTCCATCTGGAAGCTGTTCATGCCAGCCACCACCACCACCTCCTGTGGCAGTGAATTCCATGTGTTAATCATTGTTTGGGTGAAGAAGGACTTCCTTTCATCTGTTCTAACTTCTAACCTGACTGCTCAGCAATTCCATTGAGTGCCCACGAGTTCTTTTGGTCTTGTGAGGAAGGGTGAAAAGTACCTCTTTCTCTACCTGCTCTATCCCATGCATAGCCTTGTAAACCTCTTATCATGTCACCCCTCAGTCATTCTTTCTCAGAGCTAAGATCCCCAAGCGCCTTAACCTTTCTTCATAGGGAAAGTGTCCTCCTCTTATCATCATAGTTGCCCTTTTCTGCATTTTTTCCAGTGCTATAAACTTTTCTAGGTGTGTGTGGTGTAAGTGGTCCAATGCGGTTGCACCATCAATTTATACAGGACAGGGCCTGTATAAATGTTGTTCCTGATGGTCTTTTGGGGTTTCTGTGTGGCACTGTGGCATGCTTGCACTACCACAGTGCCACTTGTTCTGGAGTGTGCCACTTGTTCTCATGGCAAACAAGCACCTCCCAAGACAGTTCACTTTCCCTGAGAGTCCCTTGGTGAGTCTGACTGCTGGGTGCTGACTGCTTGCCTGCCTTAAGTGCTGCTGGCTGGGTTTCCCCATTGGAAACAATGGGGGTAACCTGTTTGGGTGCCCATAGAATTGGGCCCAGTAGTCCAATTCCTTTGGGGCATGGGGGTTTATGTGGGGAGAGGCTCCCAAAGCTACCCTGAAAATTTGGAGCCTCTCCCTCAGCCCTCCCCCCCAGAGCCACTAACAGCACCGTGGGGGGGAAATAATTTTTCCCCACCATAGAGAACAATGGAGGGGATGGGGGCAACCTCTTTGGGGGCCCGTAGAATTCTATTCCCTGGTCCAGTGTTCTTGAAACGTGGTGGGTATCTTGGGGAGATGCTCCAGCAGCTACCCTGCAAGTTTGGAGCCTCTTCCTCAAACCCCCTCTCCTCCAGCCCCCAGAATATACCGTATGTTTTTGCCATTGACTTCAATGGCCCATAGGATATAATGGGACCGAAACTGACATTCGGCTGGCTGAAAGACTCCCAGCTGGTACTGCTGAAATTGACATGCAGGAGTCTTTCTGGCAGCTGAAATTGATTCTGCCCAGTTCGGCCAAATCTGAATCGGACCAATTTTTTTTTAAAAAAAATTTGCACACCCCTACTCCATGTGTGTTTTTTCTCTTGGTAATTTTTCAAGTTTTTGCTGGCAAGTCTTTAACATATTAGTATTGTGTTCTTTGTTACTGAACTTGTTGATTATAAAGCACTCTTTAGCCATATAGAAATGGCAGAAGCAGAAAAACCAAAGAAGTGTGGACAGTATAGTTTGGAATATCTGAAGTTTTCAAACGAAGCAATGGAGTCTTTCCAGACTGATTGAATGTTTGAAGAAGGCACATCCTGGAAAGGCAGACAAGAATGTAACTTTTTTCAGTCACTGTGTGACAAATTTCAAAAGCAGCCAACCTGGTCAAGCATTTTTTGCAGGGCCAGAGGTTTGCATACATCCTACAACATTCCGTCATGGATTGATAAGCCTGAAGGGCCATAGACACTTGGTGAAGAACTCATCCTACCAGGAGTTAGTGAGCTTCTGAGTATTGTTTTCCACAAGTCACCATGCAGTACAGTTAAGACAGTTCCTCTCAGCACAGACACGTAGATGAAGTGGCTGAAAACATAAAGATACATTCTGCAGCGTACTAAGGACTACAGAATTTCCATTACAGTTGGATGAGTCAACTTTGCCAGGCAATGAATCTTCACTTCTTGCTTATGTATGCTTTATGAAAGATGAAAGTTTGGCTCAAGACTAGTTGTTTGCAAGACAACTAAGAACAGACAACTAAAGGGAAGTCAATATTTTGTGTTGTTGAGCAGTTCTTCAAAGACAAGGAAATTCTGCTTACTAACATACTTGCTTTCACAACTGATGGAGCACCATCAGTGGGATACGGTGATTCCTGGTTATAAATTATATCGGAAAGATGGGGAGGAAGGGTTGGAGGTGGGGTGGCTCTATATGTCAGAGAGGGTTTACAGTCCAGAAAGATCGAGAGCATAAGAGTATTGGATTCGCTTCTGGAAATGCTATGGGTCGAAATAGTGGGCCCAAAAGGAAGCTGTCACCCACAAGATCAAAAGATAGAGGAGGATTATAAAATGAGGAATGAAAGATAGCGGCTAGACTAAATAACTGTGTTGTAATAGGTGATTTTAACTACCTACTTATTGAATGAGTCAATATGTGTTCAAGTCGGAAAAAAGAGACTGAGTTTCTAGACACTCTCAATGACTGTGCTATGGAGCAGATGGTCACAGTACCTACCAGGGGAGAGGCGATCCTGGATTTGATCCTAAGTAACGCCCAAGACCAGGTGAGAGATGTAAAACTGATTGCACCGCTTGGGAACAGTGACCATAATGTTATTGAGTTCAGCATTTGTATAAACAGGGAGTTGCCCAAAAAGACCGACACAACCACTTTTAACTTTAAAAGGTGTAACTTCTCTGGAATGAGGGAACATTTGAAGAGGAAACTGGAAGGAAAAGGGGTCAAAACCATTGGGAAAGCTTGGAGACTATTTAAAACTACGATCCTAGAAGCTTAGATAAATTATATACAACAGGTTAGGAAAAGCACAAATAGGTATAGAAAAAGGCCTGTATAACCATAACAAACAAAGTAATGGAAGCTGTAAAAGGTAAGAAGGATTTCTTTAAGTGGTGGAAGGCTAGTCTCAGTGAGGTTGATAAAAGGGAACACAGGCTGTGGCAAATAAAATGCAAGTCTATGACTAGGCAGGCAAAAAGGGAATATGGGGAGAATATTGCAAAAAACATAAAGACCAACGATAAAACTTTCTTCAAATGCATTAAAAGCAGGAAACCAGCCAGGGAGGCAGTGGGGCCCTTGGATGACCAAGGGGTAAAAGGAGTACTGATGGATGATGGGGAAATGGCTGAGAAGCTGAGTGCATTTTTTGCCTCTGTCTTCACTGTGGAAGATGAGAAGTGCTTGCCCACTCCAGAACTGCTGATTTCAGGAGGGGTGTTGAAACGCCTGTCAGATTGAGGTGATGAGAGAGGAGGTCCTATGACTGATAGACAACTTAAATCACCAGGCCTAGATGGCAAACATCCAAGAGTTCTGAAAGAACTCAAATGTAAACTTGTGGGTCTTCTGAGAAAAATATGTAATCTTTCATTAAAATCTGCCTCCATTCCTGAGGACTGGAAGATAGCTAATGTCTCTCCCATCTTTAAAAGGGGTTTCAGAGGAGATCCAGGAAATTATAGGCCAGTCAGTCTAACGTCGATACCAGGTAAGTTGATGGAAACTATTATTGAGGAGAGAATTAGTAGACACATTGATGATCAAAAACTATTGAGGCAGACTCAGCAGGGGATCTGTACGGGAAGATCTTGTCTCACTACCTGTTAGTGTTCTTTGAGGGGGTGAAAAAACATGTCGACAAGGGGGACCCAATAGATGTTGTTTACCTTGACTTCCAGAAAGCTTTTGATAAAGTTCCTCATCAGAGGCTCCTAAGTAAGCTCCATAATCATGGGATAACAGGAAAAGTCCCCTTGTGGATCAAAAACTGGCTAATTAATCTGAAACAGAGAATGAGTATAAATGGGCAATTTTCTCAGTGGAGGGTGGTAAGCAGTGGGGTACCGCAGGCTTCAGTACTCGGTCTGATGCTTTTTAACTTGTTCATTAATGGAGTTTGGAGTAAGCAGTGAAGTGGCTAAATTTGCAGATGACACAAAATTGTTCAGGGTGGTGAGAACTAGGGAGGATTGTGAGGCACTCCAAAGAGATCTGTCAAGGATGGACGAGTGGACATCAGTGTGGCAAATGGGGTTCAATTTGGCCAATTGCAGTGTGATGCACATTGGGGCCAAAAATCCTAACTATAAATACACGTTGATGGGGTCCGAACTGGCAGAGACTGACCAAGAGAGAGATCTTGGGAGTTATAGTAGATAACTCACTGAAAATGTCGAGACAGTGTGCGGCTGCAATAAAAAAGGCCAACGCTATGCTGGGGATTATTAGGAAGGGAATTGAAAAAAATCAGTATCATAATACCCTTGTATAAATCGATAGTGCAACTTCATTTGGAATACTGTGTACAATTCTGGTCACCACACCTCAAAAAGGATATTATAGCATTGGAAAAAGTGCAGAAAAGGGCAAATAGAATGTTAAAAGGGTTGGAACACTTTCCCTGTGAAGAAAGGTTAAAGTGCTTGGAGCTCTTAAACTTGGAGTAATGACGACTGAGGGTTGACATGATAGGGGTTTACAAGATTATGTATGGGAAAGAGCAGATCGAGAAAGTACTTTTCTCCCTTTCTCACAATACAAGAACTCATGGGCACTCAATGAAATTGCTAAGCAGTCTGGTTAGAACGGATAAAAGGAAGTACTTCTTCACCCAAAGAGTGATTAACACGTGGAATTCACTGCCACAGGAGGTGGTGGGGACTACTAGCATGGACGGCTTCAGGAGGGAATTAGATAAACATATGGAGCAGAGGTCCATCAGTGGCTATTAGCCACAAGGTATAGATAGGAACTCTCAGGCTAGGGCAAGTGATGCACTGTATTCTTGATGCTTGGGGGTGGGGCAACAGTGGGAGGGATTCTGGTTTCCTGGCCCCACTGATGGACCTCCTGAGGGCACCTGGCATTTTTGGCCACTGTGTGACAGAGTGTTGGACTAGATGGGCCATTGGCCTGATCCAATGTTCATCAATGATGTATGTTGCTTACTTGAAAAAAAAGCAGTGTCAAATGTCTTTACCATTCACTATGTCATTCATTGCCAAAATCTGTTTGCAAAGAACCGCAGTGAGTAAATTTAAACCCCATATGCTCAATGACTGACTAACTCAAGGGGTTCTGTGTTGAGAATTACTTTTGCTACTTCATACTGAATCTCATTGGGTATAAAAAGACAACTATGCAAGATGCGTTTACAACTTTTTTGGCACTGCTGTGGAGTCTTTTGCAGACATGCATGCTTTGTTCAGTGATGAACTCAAAGAGACATTGCTTATTTATCAGTGTTTTTTGAAAAGTTCAGTGAAATGTATTCGCAATATTGAGGAAATGAGGTCAGTCTTACTAAGGCCAAATGTGTTGTCTCAACATTTATTTCAAAGTTGGCTCTATTTAAACGCAGTATGGGCTGTCACGAGCTGTACCAATTTCCAAGCCTATCTGAGCTAGAAAAAAAAGTGGGATGCATGATGATGATCTGCAAGGTCTTTTTGTGACCATTTGGATATACTGCAAGAAGATGTGTCTGAACGACTTGAGGGTCATCTTCCGATGGAAATTCCAGACTGGGTGACAAATCCATTCTCCAGTGGTCCTGGGAGTGGGGCAGTCCTTACTCTTGGGAATAGGCTCCTCCTCTGGAACAGGGTCGGTTTCCTCAGATCAATCCAGGAAGGGGAGGGGCCTGGCCCCCAGGGACATCTCAGTCTTACTGGCCCCGCTGCTTGAGCAGGACGTGTTTCACAGGCGCTCTGTAGAGCACAGCGATCCAGGAATGAGAAGAAGAGAGGGAGAATGGAGAGACCCTCCCTCTTCATTATTTCGAGCCGCAGTCGGTGGCAGACTGCAAATGAAGCCGATGGCACTGGGAGATCCCCAGCAGCCAAGGCTGTGTACGCAGACTCCCACCGGGCCCAGCCTGTGGCTGGAGGTCGCCTCCCCAACCAGCGCACATCAGGGGAAGCGGCTGAGTCTGCAAGGAGACCAGGGCGGCTCTGCAGACCCAGCAAACTCCCCGTTCTCAGAGGACCCGGCGTGTGGTGGAACAGAGAAGCCGGGAGCCTCAAGCCCTCACCAGAATCATGGTAAGCCCTTATGGGGCCAAAAAACCTAGACTGGAGGTGAAGGAGAAGCAGGGTGGTAGACTGGGGGAAAAACCCCAAGCAAACCCCTGAGCTATTCAGGGAGGATGAAGAGGAAATTGTTTCCTGGTGCTTCCAACCTCCCCAACCTGGGACAGGCTGGAGTGGATTAAAGAGCCCTTCCCCCCCCTCCTTTTCCCCCTTCACAGGGAAAGTTCCCATGGAACAGACAGGGAGCTAAAAGCCCCGGGAACGGCCGTAGAAGAGCAGGGGAAATGGTTCTCTGGACCCTCTTGGCAGACTTTCTTTCACTTCCACTTCCATGCAAGCAAATAGAATATGGCTGCCAATCAGACTTGCCAGTTGCCATAGAAAATGGCTGCCAGTCAGACCTGCCAGTTCCTTGTTCCCAGGGCTGGACAGCCCAAGCTAGTTTGATCTGTTGGAAAGGGGGCGGTAGGCCAAATAAGTTTGGGAACCTCTGCTCCACCTTCTTACAACCCGACATTAAGTCTAAGGTGGAAGATTTGCCCTTTGATAGCAACGGCCTGTCCCATGCAACCACCAACGAGCTCCTTACCAATGTGGACAATAATTGCAAGAGGGCAAGACGTTTAGGGGGTCTCACAATCTTGCCAGCCACATAACCCCAAACTGAAGCCCTGGAAACAAAGCTCCATCAAGTGCTCACAGTCCCCCCCACCAATCAGGTTACTGGAAGCGCAAAGGTCCTGCTGCCAGACCTTACCAGCGGAAGCCCAAGCCACCTGCTTCTAAAAGGCCAACACCTCAATCCAAACAGTCTCTTTGACTCTCTTTGACTCATGATTCCCCCCCCACCCCCGGCCATCACCTCATCTCTGGGCACCAAACTTCGTCCTTTTCTGGTCTGGGAATCTATCACCATGGATGTCTGGGTCCACTCCTCACCACCATTTGGGTGGGGTTTCTTTCAACTCTGCAAGCCCCTCATTTTGTGGTGACACCCCCATCCCACTTACTGTGCAGTGAGGTTCAAGCCCTGCTTGCAAAATGCCCCCACATCTCAACATCACCAGGGGTTCTACTTCCCTACTTCATAGTACCAAAGCGAGATGGGGGCAGATGCCTTATAATGCACCTGTGATGACTCAACCATTACATTCCTCGCAAGAAGTTTTGGATGGTCACCCTGCAAGCTATTCTTCTGCTGATCCCTGAGGATGCTTGGCTGGCATCTTTAGACCTCCAGGATGCTTACTTCCACATCACTATTGACCACATCGTTGCTTCCTGGGGTTCATAGTGGGCTCTGACCACTACCAATCTTGGGTATTCCCCTTTGGTCTCTCCAGGGCACTAAGAGTGTATGGCGGTGCTTGTTGTGGCCCTCAGACGTCAGGGTATCACTGATTTCCCTTACGTCTACGATTGCCTGATTGTCTCCCAACCCCTGCAGCAACTTCACCAGGACATTTCCACTACTTTCCGACTCTTGGCCTCTCTAGGCCTCTGTGCTCCCTGCTCAGAGCCTACAATTCATAGGGGCCAGGATTTCCACTGCCCAGCATTGTGCCTTTCTTCTGGTGGACAAAGCCTTACATCTTCACTCCTTGGCACTGAGTGTCATCTCATTGCCTACGCAATCTGCCCTGAGACTGCAGTGCCTCCTGGGGCTGATGGTTGCCACCACCTTTGTGGTACCAAACCACGCATGCTGCCTCATGGTCAACCATATTGAACGCTGCCGACAGGTCAAGAAGAATCAGCAGCACCAATCCACCTCAGTCCAGATGTCTCTGGTGATCATCCATCAGGGCAACCAGCACTGTCTCCGTCCCGTGGGCGGGGCAAAAGCCAGACTGGAAGGGATCCAGGACCTTAGCCTCATCCAAGAAAACCTGAAGTTGTGTTGCCACTGCCCTCTCTGCCACCTTGTCAGCAGCACCTGGAAGAAACCAAGTGTGAGGTGCTCTTTCCCCACTCCAGGCATGTGCAGTCAATGCCTGCTCCCCAGAGCACAGGAAAAGAGCATGCCAAACGCCAAAGACTAGCTCTCGTAGTTCTCAAAGGTCAGGTTTGTGCACAGGCGCAGTGCCCCTATGTGTGACTGCACATATGACCACTCGAAGATCATCAGTTACAAGTAAGCAACCAGTTTTTTGGGTCTTCCTTAGTGGGTCATGCAGACTGCTCTTTTGAATGATACTTTTTGTAGAGTAGGGTAGGGGGCACTAGGGGTGAGTTTATGGAGGAACCAAGGAGATGGCGACCCGAAAAAGTGTGGGGACCCCTGGGCTAGAGCGTCAGGCTAGGATCTGGAATGCCCCCGTTGGAATCCCCATGCAGCTGGCTGGGTGACCTTGGGCCAATCGTGTGCTCTTGAGCTAACCTACCTCACAGTGTTGTTGTCGTGAGGACATAAGGGAGGCAGAGAGACTGCTGCAAGCTGTTTTGAGATTTCATGTGGCGTTTGATCATGCCTGCAGTTTTATTGTTTCTCCTGTGGTTGTTTTTCTCTCTCATACATTGCTTTGGGGTTGTGTTACAATTGTTGGCATGTTGGTTAAACTGTTATTATTTTACTGCTTTTATTTTATATATGTTACATTTGTTTTTATGTTGCCTTGAGCACTTTTCTGCAGAGGCAGCCCAGACATCATAAATAAGCAAAATAAAAATTGAAGGCCAAAAATGGAGCACTTCCAACCGTAGCTCACCGTTAAATTCTGTAATCTAAATAAAATGTCATGTGCTCCTAAAATACGACTTGTGTTGTCTAGTAAAATGAACAATTGTTTTACAGGTGTTCTAACAAAGGCAATTTATAAGACTACTGAAGAGGATAAAAAAGAAGAAGAGGTGAAGAAGACGTTAGAACAACATGACAACATTGTGACACACTACAAAAGTGTCATTCGAGTCCAGGTAAAGGGCACCTCTGGTTCGATTTTGGCTGCTTTGGCAAGCAGGGTGTTGCCTGTGTTTGTTGGGGCAGATGTCACTGGGATAATCAAGGGCATTCATGGGCAGATCTGGTGGCTACCCGGAGGAACAGTTTTTCAAAATGTAATGAGATGTTCTTTATCTGTGACCAGATTTTTTCTGTTGTACACAAAAAACCTGAAATGATCTTATTCAGTTATAAGACTGACTCGAAGAGGAACACATTTGTTCTTGGTGTGTTCTGTTGATCTCTTGAACACATGAAGCTGCCGCAGGCCGAAGAATCGCGCGACTGGTCCATCAGGATCCGTACCGCCCACTTAGGCTGGCAGCCGCTCTCCAGGGTCCCAGGCAGAGAAAGGTCTTTCACGCCACCTCCTGCCAGATCCTTTCGACGGGAGAGGCCGGGAGCTGAACCTGGGACTTCCTGCATGCGCCAAAGAGAGGCTCTGCTGCTGAACCATACCCCCCTTCCCCATTTCATTTTTAGGCATCAATATAGAAAACGTGAATGAGATGAATGGATTTGGAATACTGTTAGAGAGCCAGGATTTATTGGAAGTTCTCTGAATATACAGTATGTTGATATTATGCATGGGTTGTCATAAAGTGACAAAGGAGCTTTTGAATCTGCGTTTTGCTGTTCAGCAGAATAATGGGCTGGGACTGTCGCATACTAAATCCATTGCTGAATGGTGGTGAATCCCATCAGCCTGTGATCAGGGCTGCCAGTTCTACTTTCCAGTGTGGGAGGGCCAGGCTTCAAAATTGTATCTGGTTATCCCTGGCTCTACGCCCAGCCTGATCTTCCTAGATCAGTCTCCGAGTTCAGCCTTGCTGCTCTGGCAGCTGAAATTCTGGAGCGCACAGGCGGGCCATCGTTGAGAGTTAACAGAAGTAAAGGAATTGTTGGTGGGATTGTAAAGGGAAAGTGTGCAGATGGGGTCTTCTGAAGGAGTCTTCGATCAGCCTCTGCCTGCTGCACCCACTTTTTTTTTTCCAGCTGTCAGTACATGTAGAGGTCTGCTTCGGAAACTAGACCTGCCAATTCCACTCAGTTATCCCGTTACCATTAAATCCATGTGGTGCCTGTGAGGCTTGGTGGTAACTTCTGTAGTGCTTGTGCAGAAGAGGGGGTGGGGAGGGGTATATTCTGGACCCAGAGTCACGGAGCAGCAGAGGGCTAGTGCAAGGAAGTGTGTAGTGATCTCAGATGTGTCTAAAAGTTGTGATTATTAAGTGTGAGATGAAGCAAGTTGTGTAACTGTTCATGTGGATGTGCAGGATGTGTCATTACAGGTATTGTAGGAACTCCTCGTTTTCAACTGTGATAGACTTCAAGACAGAGACAGGCAGAGGCCTTGAGCTTGGCCTGCCTCAGATCCCCCCACTTCCACCTTAGTTTGTTCAGAGCCATCCTTCACCACTGCAGTCCAGCACTGAATCAGAACACCCGTTTGTTCTGTGCATCTCTTGTTTGACTCCGTTGTTTTCGGTTGTCTGAGCCTTAGTTTTTGCCTGTCTTCTATCCTTTCTTAGGCAATTTCTGTTGCCTTGTTTTCTGACTTTGTGATCTAGTCCTACTACAGTGCTGGTTGGATGCCTTATACTGTTCCTGCTGCATTGCTACATTTTGTAATCTGTTTTGAGTCACAGTGAGAAAGGCCGACTGTACAGCGCCAGCTTGGTTTGTCTGGGCACAGTGGCTGGAAGCCACGACTTGGTTGGGGAGTGAGGGACCGGGGGGGGGGCCCTGGGGCACGTCCTGGTGTGGTCTTGCATCTGGTGTGGCTTTTGTCTGCCAGAAAGCATTTCTGGATTTATAGAGAACTGTCTTTGGGGGCTTATCTCCAAAATCCCAGGGTTTGGGGGGTTTTTTCACTGCAAAATAGAGGAAGTGATTTTTTTTTAGAAAGAAAAGCTGGACAGTCATGTTAACAAGTGTGTCTGTAAGAGTTATTACGTAAATGTCTGCTTTATTTTCAAGGATCAGGAGCTGGAAGACTTGAAGAAGCAAGTGGAATCTTTAAAAGTGCAGAATGAACAGCTGCAGGCAAGAGTCACACAGCAAGTGTCACAAATCCAGCAACACAAGGACCAGTACAATCTCCTGAAAGTACAGCTAGGTACTATCGTGAGCCGTGTGTGTTGCCACTCATGAGGGCTGTGTTGTAGAGTTCAGGTGGGGGCCAGACACGGGTCATAGGATTGCAGATGGCACTTGGTAAATGGCATTAGCCGCTCTGGACAGGAACTGACTGGGCACGTGCAAATAAATCTGGCCCTGCACAGCCACTGGCCTTGCCAATAACCAGGCAGAATTGCTTCTAAGATAACAGAGAAGCTTGATGAAGGTCTTGGTTCTCTCCTTTCTGTTGGCGAATGTTCATCTCTTGGCAGAAGTTGCTGTTAGGTATCATAGCAGTTGGCAGGATTTATTAGCTGTGAGCACCAACGCCATCCTTCCATGTCTGACTGGGAGAAAGTTCGGAGGTTTTACCTCCAGCTGTCCACAGCAGTCTTTTTGTTCCTGTGGTCTCATTTAGTCCCAGTTATTTAGCACGTTTGAGCAGAGCTGAAGTTTGGTTTATTTTGAAAAAGTTTATTTCGAAGTCTGAACGTGATTTGAGTCATGTTCATAATCTCTGACTAAAAGAAAAGGATATTGTGTAAAATGTTGACACTAGGCTGGTTTTCCCATAAGAACTCTATGGATCCTCATAAAAGAAAGGGACTTACAGGTGACTGAGCATAGATAAACTAAGGGTGTGCTGACTTCATTAGGTAGAACTTGTACATATTGGTAGTTTCAAGACTTGCTTGAGAACATCAGCTATGCCTTAAAGGATTAAACCGAGATCCGCCTGGTCCACTATCATTTGCAGCTATGTGATGGTCCAGTAATCAGCCAGGAGTCCACTGGTTTACCCCTGCCATAAATCACACTAAAGCATAATGTAGTATCCCAAGAATTCTAAACAGAAATGAAATATCTCCTCGCACAGTTCTGCAGCCATTCATATAAGAGTCTATGTGGTGCTGTAAATGGCAAGTTCTATAGCAGTTCTTCAATCCTCGCAGAAGCAGAATGCATCTGTCCTTCTAACTTTTCTTATACAGAGTTCTTGAGGTATAAAACAACCTTCCACAGGTAGAAGGCACTTTCCATGTGCAGAAGGGGCACTCTTTGGATCCAACCCAGTTCTCTGCATGCAGTTATCCTGTAGTAGTAGTATTCCTGAGGTGGGATAGGTTCAAAATGTTCTTTGAAATAAAAATTGTTGTAGAAAATCCTTCCTAGAACCTTGCAAACAAATGAGTAGCTCTCAAATCTGACCCCTAGGAAAAGACAATCAGCACCATAGTTCCGGCAACGATGTGGTCCAGATGAATGGCGTTCAGTCAGAAGAGATAAGCAAATTGCGTGAGGAGGCAGAAGAGTGGAAGCACAAACTTGAACAGTTGGAGGAACAGCTAAGAGAAAAAGATTCTTTGATCGAAGTGTTGGTGAGTCATGCTCTCCTAGATGTCGCCTGTTGACGTCCAGTCTGAGCTTCCGGTTTGTTCTCCTCTAGTGTGTGGGTGGGTGGGGGTCCCTGGCTCCTAAGCCAGAAGGGGGGCAGGAAGGATCCTGGCTTGTAATCCTGGAGGCTGCTTCCCACGTCCCGGTTTTCAGTCCCGGGAGCCCTCCTCCTAGGTAGTCGCAGCTCTAAGGCAGGAAAGATTTATAGGTGTCTGTGTCTCTTGACTGATCCCTGTCCTCCGAGAACCACACAGGTTGTCCTTGTTGTGGATCGCCCGCGTGTGTCGTACTCTGTTCTGTCTTCCACACATTACAAACAGTAAGTGTGGAAAGTGCCATCAAGTCACAGCCGACTTACGGTGACCCTGTGTAGGGTTTTCAAGGCAAGAGGCGTTCGGAGGAGGTTTGTTACTGCCTGGCCCTCTGCATCAGGACCCTGGTATCCCTTGGAGGGTCTCCCGTTCAGATACTAGCCATGGCTGACTCTCCCAGGACCTGACGAGAGCGGACTAGCCTGGGCCACTCAGGGCACAGCAAAGGACATCCGGAGGTGTTTTGCCATTGCATGCCTCTGTGGACTTCCTGGGTGGCTGTTGGGGAACCTTTTCATGCACGCCCGCTCCCACTGTGTTCAATTTAGGGAGGGAGGGAAGCTGGCTTCCCAACTGCATCAAAACAGAAAGAGACAGTTGTACTAAATCAAGACACAATTTATTCCATTATGCAGTCTTAAGTCAGCAAACATTTTTGTAGCATTTCAGTATTCAGCATAGAATATTTCAACACAACCTCAGTACACAAATTGTGCACTTAAAGTTCTATAAAGGATATCCTTGGTCAGGGGTGTCAAGTGTGCCAGCCGGATCTGGCCCACACAGGGGCTCAAAACCGGTCCCTCAAGCAGCTTCCTCCTCCTGTTTCCTTTCCCAGGGCTGCTGCTGCTGCTGCAGCTGTGTCCTAGCTTGCTTTTTCCCCAGCTCTCTCAGTGGCTCTTTTCTTCCTGCTTCCTGCCTCTTGCCTCCCTCCCCCTTCACTCCCTCGCTCTCTCTCTCTCACTCACACACACCTATAGAGAGGGCCTCATGGCTGCTTTGCCAGAGAGTTAAAAAGACAAGCCTGGCCGCCTGCCTGCCCCTCCCTCCCTCCCTCCCTCTCTCTCACTCACACACACGAACACTCACAGAGCGAGAGAGAGCGCTTCTGCTTTCTTTTCCGGGGCTGCTGCTCCTCCTCTTTGGGGGGGTGAAGGGAGAGGAGAAAAGAGACAGAGAGAAAACAAAATTGGAGTCCAAGCCTTAAGACCAACAACCTTTTATTCCAGGTATAAGCTTTTATGCCCAAGCACATTTCTTTGGAGGGTGGGTGGGTTCTTCTGACAAGCACCGTGTACACTGAGGAAATTCTTTTGGCTTATTCTGAAAAGTTTTTTGTTTTTGTTTTTTAAATGACTGGATTTCTTTGTCCTATCTGGATTTATTTTCGTTCAAAAGTACCCTGATCAGGAATAAGAACACTTGGATTGGTCCGTATATCTTGGAGAGTGGAGTGATTTCAGATGCCAAAGGATAATAGCACACGTTGGTAATGAGACAGGAAAACTAGGTCTCACTCCAGTCCAGGAGGATGCAGTTCAGCAGTCTTTCTTTCTAATCTCCTTAGGTCAGCAACTGAATGTTGTGGTTTCTAATGCCAGACTTATGTCTATTTATCTTTTGCATCCTCCTGGACTGAATCCTCCTGGACCTTGGAGAAAGGAAGCCAGCCATTGTCAGGCAGAAGGCAAAAGTCATGTGAGGCAAAAGTCCTGTACAGGGTTATCAGTAGCTGAAGGCCACAGCGCTTAGCAGAGCCCTGAAGCCTCCTGGGAAACAGAACCACAGATTCAACTATAGAGGCTAATTGCTATCGAAAGAGGACTGAGGCTCCGTCCAGCACTAGCTCCACGGCAGGGGTCTCCCGTCCAAGCACTAACCAGGGCCAGCTCTGCTTACCTTCTGAGGCCTGATGAGTTCAGGATAACCTGGGTGATCCAGGTCAGTGCGCATTATTATTATTATTAAGAAGAAGAAGAAGAGTTGGATTCATGCCCCATGGCCCTTCCCTACCCAAGGGAGTCTCAGAGCAGCTCACAAACTCCTTTCCCTCCCCCTCCCCACAACAGACACCCTGCGAGGTGGGCGGGGCTGCTGAGAGAGCTCTTGACACAAACTGCTCTTTTTCAAGGATAGCTGTGCCAGAGCTTGTGACTGACCCAAGGTCATATCAGCAGGTGCATGTGGAGGAGTGGGTAATCAAACCCGGTTCTCCCAGATTCGAGTCCACGCACTTAACCACTACACCAAACTGGCAGGAAACATTGCATATGGAGAGCCAGTTTGGTGTCGTGGTTAAGTGCGCAGACTCTAATCTGGGAGAACCGGGTTTGATTCCTCACTCCTCCACTTGCACCTGCTGGATGACCTTGGGAAAGCCATAGTTCTGATAAGAACTGTTCTTGAAAAAGAGCCCTTTCTGTCAGAGCTCTCTCAGCCCCGCCCACCTCACCAGGGGTGTCTGTTGTGGGGAGGGGAAGGGAAAGGAGTTTGTGAGCCGCTCTGAGACACCTTTCGGTAGTGAAGTGCGGGGTATAAATCTAATCTCATCTCATCATATAATGGCACTGATACTTACAGTTGTCAAAATAAAGGAAGTGGCTCAAATAGGATTATATGTGGTGGTTGAAATTGGAAGCTCTGGTTGTTTGTAGTTAAATAGCCACCTGGACTTGGGTCAGGATGGTCCAGGGTCGGAGGATCCGCCTTGCGTGCTGCAGGTCCTGGGTTCAGTCCCTGGCGCCTCCAGTTGGGAGGATCACGGAGCAACTGACAGGGACAGACTGGGAGCAGCTTCTTGTCCAAGTAGACAAGACTGACCTTGGCAGGCCGAGGGTCTGGCTCCGGGGGAGGCAGCTGCATGGGTCCCGCCCACTTTTCAGAGCCTGTATCAAAAGTTACAGTTTGAAACAATTCCACAGTTAAAAAATTGAATTTGTATAAATTATGCAAAATTGCACATAGAGAATAATTTTGTATATTTGTATAAAAGCACTGAACCAGTACTGTCTGTCCCCTGGATATGCAACAGAATTTCCCCTGAACGCAAAAAATGTCTGGAAGCACTGTCCACACTTTGAAGCCTATAATTAAATCTTCAAAACCTCTTGCTGCTGCTGTTCCAGTTTTTAGCATGCTGCAAGTATTTTGTTGAACTGATTGATTTTTTTTTTTGGTTTCTGCCTGATACTTGTAGAAGTCTTCACCACCCGCCGTGGGAACATCAGAGGGGTCTTCACAGACAAAGACCGGTCTCGAGGTGGAGAGTGAGCTGCACAGGGTAAGAGCCCCCAGCTCATCTGGCCGCGCCCCTTCTCTTGGCAATGGGAGGCTGAGCCGTGTTCTCTTGGGTGCTGCCATCGCAGCCCACCGACTGTGTGTAGTGTTTTATGAAGAAACTGAGAAACAAGCAGAAGACAACACACACAAAAACAGTCTCTCTGGATTTGGTCTTGGGCCAGGTTTGTCTAAGCACAGTGACCACTACTTGTGTAAGTTTCCTAAGTATTTTGATACCATCATCATTGAGTGAAACTATACACATGAAAAGATGCTCACCGCATGAATTAACACACATGTGAGCCACTAGCTTGCAATGTAGGCCATTCTGAGAGCTTAAACATCAGAAGTCTAACTAAACAACGTAAAGCAGAAGAGGAACATGGTTTGTCATTCTTTATAACCTCACTGAACAGTGAAGATAAATTTCTGTAATGTGTCCAAGTCATATGCATGTTGTGTGTTGGAGTTCAGATGTTTCACTGCTGCCTTTCTTTAGCCTCTCTGAATGCTCTTCCGTGTTCATGAGCAACAGCGGTGTTTGATGGTGGGATTTCTTTTCCTACAGGAAGCTGAAACCTTGAGAGCACAAATCCATTTGCAGACGACAGAGATTGCTCTGCTCCAGACTGAAAAGCAAGAACTGCTTCAGCAAATGGTGACCCTGTAGAACTTTTGGACTCTTTGGCTTTTTGTCATTTCTGTGGATAGAAATAGAAGCACTCCTCTGTCTCTTTCAGTTGTCTAGTTTCATTCATAAATAGCTGGGAATTCATACCAGTTTATTTATTTAAAGCCATTTATTTTCCACCTTGAAAGAAAGGCAGCTCAAATGTTGCAGTAAACATTTAAACCGTGTACACAGACAGTAGCAGCCGTCTTGCCCAGTAACCCCATCCTGTTCCTCCCCCTTACTGGCAAGCCAGAACTGGCCCCACAGCAGAGAATGCTGTTGCAGGATGAATGAACCCAAGGGAGGGCCCAAAAGCTCAACTGGTGGATGGGATTCCATTGGGAGAGGAGGAACCCAGACCATGAAGCAGTTCAGAAGTCGCAAGCAGCAGCAGCATCTTGAAGTGGGTTTGGAAACACTCCAGTAACAGGTGCAGCTGTTGAAGCACTCAAGAGATATGATCCAAGCACATGGTTTTTGTGTTGATTGCCATTTCTGAGTCTTCAAACGCAGCCCCAGGTAGGGTGCTTTACAGTAGTCCAGTCTGAAGGATACGGTAGTATAGATCAGCATGGTTACGTAGGTAGAATCTGAATAAGGGGCCGGCTTACGAGGAAGACGTAACTGAAAGCAGGCACTCCTGACAAACCCCGCCAGCCTGTTTCTCCAGGAACAAGGCCAGCTCTGAGAGTGCCTCCCAGCCCTTCACTTGAGCTGCTAAGGAGATCTTGACCCCCCCGTTAAGTTGGGAGACCAATCCCGGTCAAAGGTTCCACCTTCCCAACCGACATCCTCTTCTCCTTCTAATGACAGCCGCCCACATGAGTCGTGTTTCCACAGGCTGTCCTTGAGTCCTGTTGCATTAGCTAAACCAAACCCCAAAATGCGATCCCAGTCTTAGGTTGCCAATGCTTCCTGCCCATCGTTTGCTTCAATCTCTGTTTTGCAGAGTGCAGCACCAGCCCCTGTGCCGGGAGACAGGGGTACAGAGACGGCAGACTTGGAAGGCAGATTCACGGCACTCTTGCAGGAAACGAAGGAACTAAAGGTGGCTCCCGCATGGAACAGGCCGCGTCTTTGATTCAGACATTCAGTGGAGCGTAGCTTTACTGGGCTGAGGGCCTCTTCCTTAGTTGGTTCAGAGTCCCTCGTGTGATTTTACTTGGCTCTTTGTTCCCTGCGTTTATCCCCGTAATACCCTGGTGGGGCAGGTTGAGCTGAGAGAGCAGGCCTGAGCCAAGGTCACCCAGAGAGCTTCCCAGATGGGCAGGGATTTGGAACTGGGTCTCCCGGATGCTGTTCTTGCACTCTAACCACGGTGGCATCCTTTATCAAGGTGTACAGAACTCACCATGGGGCACATCTATCGAACTAGACGTTATATATGATGCCCATTACTTTTGAACCCTCTGCTCCTGGATAGTCCAGCCCCACTCTCTGACATTTCTGGGGGCACAGATGGATGCCTCAGAACAGACCTAGATCTCTGCTTGCAGAGCGTGCATATGGATGGATGCGGTCTCTTCTCCACACCAAGAAGGGAGACCAAGGCAAGGCTCTTGTCTCCAGCAAGGCAAATGCCTCTCCCGCCACAACATGTCCTGTAATTTCCTATTAGGAGACACCCTCCCCCTCTTGTTCTTCATCTGCACGAATGCAGTGTCTGGGAAATGAACACAGGTCCAAATGAGGGATCCAGAACACAGTGCCCATTGCAAGCTGGCCCTACCACCTGCTCCAAGGAAAGGGGCCTTCCTGGAGGATTGGGAACGCCCTCCTGCTTCCTGTAGGGTTTGACAGTGGGGTGTCAGCGAATTGTCTCATTTTCAAGTGATTCTGTGGAGAGGTGAGGAAAAGACATTTCCTGGAAGTTCTTGTCCTCATCAGCTTACACATGCTGGATTTCGAGGCCATGCAGAACTTAAAGGAATGTTGAGGTCCCATCAGGATTAGAGCCCCTGTTAAAGCTGCTGGCCCTGGGGTGGGGGGTGGGGGCTGCTGCATGTGCCATTTTTAAAAATGCCGTTGACACTATTTTGGTTTCTCCCCCATCCCCACCCCCATTACCAGAATGAGATTGTAGGTCTTGCTGAGGAAAGGACGTCACTGAAACAGCAGCTGGACTCCGCCAATAGTACCGCGGCTATTTTGCGAACGGAGAAGAGTGCCTTGCAGCAGGAAATAGCCGAATCTAAAAAAGAGCAGGATGACCTTCTGGTTCTTCTGGCTGACCAGGATCAGAAAATAGTTGCGCTGAAGAATAAGCTCAAGGAACTTGGAGAACCGGTAGGATGCACTTGTACTGAAAATGAGCCTATTGCAAAGTTCAGTTTAAAATGGTTCCTAATCATGCCTAATATCGGCCTGTACCGTTTCTTTGGTGTAGTGGGTTAAGAGCGCAGACTCTGATCTGAGAGAACCAGGTTTGATTCCCCGACTTCTCCACATGCAGCTGCTGGTGTGACCTTAGGTCAGTCACAAGTTCTGTCAGAGCTGTTCTCTCCGGGGCAGTCCTCGAGAGAGCTCTCTCAGCCCCACCGACCTCACAGGGGTGCCTGTTGTGGGCAGGAAAAGGGAAAGGAGTTTGTAAACCACTCTGAGACTCCTTCGGGTAGTGAAGGATGGGATATAAATCCAATCTCTTCTCCTTCCTGCCTATTCCACTCTTCTAGTGGAAAAGATTCTTTGGGCAGCTTGGTGGTAGTGGTGGAAAGTGCCATTAAGTCGCAGCTGACTTCTGGCCAGCCCCGCAGGGTTTCCAAGTCCGGAGGCGTCCAGAGGTGGCTGGCCCTTGCCTGCCTCTGCGTAGCAGCCCTGGACTTCCTCCGTGGCCTCCTGGGCAAAGACCAGCCAGGGGGATGACCCTGCTCCGCTTCTGAGGCCGGACCAGACTGGGCTCTGCTGGGCCATCCAGGTCAGGGCAGTTTGAAGGCTTTATGCCGAGAAGGGAGTGGGGTTAAATCGAACCCGGCTCCCCAGATTAGAGTCTGCTGCTCTTAAGCGCCACGCCATTCTGGCTCTGCTCTGGTGTTGCTCTCTGCCCTGTGGAGATAGATGTGTGTCAGGCAGCCATTGATAAATGTACGCTTTCTAAGTGTAGCCTACAGAGAAAAGCTCAGCCCCTCAGACAGAGCCACATAGTCTCAAACTGCGGGTGGCCTCAGCAGCCCTGCCTCCAGCCTTGCTGTCTCCTGGCTTTGGTTTGCAGCTTGGAGGTCTGCTGCTCTGTGCCCCTTTTCCACCCCCACCACTCGGGCGGCCTTAGAGACCCGAGGAGACTATATGGGAAGCCTCTGCCCGTGGCACGAGGAGGAGGGGGAGGAGCTGGGCCACGGACCCTCCCCTCACCACAGAGGGCTCTGAGCGGCACAGCTGGAGCAGCTCCCCTGCGGGGAGGGGGACATCAGGACCACCCTCCAGTTCTTACACAGGCCGCTTTAGGACATACCTTGAACAGCTTGCTTGCTATAGACAGGTGGTGACCAGAGATGCTAAACATTATGATTTCCTTTCCTTTTTTTGGGGGGGGGGGATCAAAGGTTGAAGATGAGGAGGATACTGAATCTGGTGACCAAGGTGAGGAAGATGAAGAAGATGGAAAAGGAGAGAGAGAAGATTAATTAGGTTTTCATGGGTCAGATATGAGAATCTCGTATTGCATTGAAGCAACACACATTCATGACCCTGCGATGCAGAATACCTCGTTAAGGAAATGGGTATGAGCAGAAGAGCCACTAAATCCACTCCTGAGTTTCTGATGTTGAGAGGTTCTGATAATTTGTAGCCAGAACTGAAGACCACCATTTAATTTTTCTGTCCACATCAGAAGCCTTTCTGGCAGCTGCCAAAGGCATGGAAGGTGACCATGTGGTGAACTTTGCGTGTTGCCATTCACGTCTGTTCAGTATGTTTGTCACGTCATTCTCTTGGAGCTCTGGTGTGATTAAATATGTTGTGTTTGTGGTTTCACATCCATCGAATAGAATCTTTGCTTCCTAAATTTGGCACGGAGAGATCTCGTGGCGTCTTCCTTGCTACCTCTTGTGCCGGATGGGGGAGAGGCCAAGAGGAGGTGGTTCCTTTCGATTTCCTGCTCAGCTGATCTCAGCACTGAGTGCCTTGACACCTGACATGGCTGCATTCTGTACCTTCGAAGATAAAAAAGAAGCTGAAACACTCTGTGGATGGGGAAGGATTTCCTTAGAGATGAAGCAGTATTCGGTAGCATTTTAAAGCAGTTTTTTTTTTTAGAAAACTCTTGAAAAGGTTTAACATGCTGCCAGGTACTCGCTTTAAAAAAGCAAGTTTTTGTTCTAAACATGACATGTGATTATTATAATTTATTGGCTCTCATGCCTAATGGATAAGGTTTTTAAAAGAAAAATTAAACACAGTTGCTGCACCAGCTTGCTGTTTTGGTAATAAAAATAGATGCTATAACCATTTTAGTATTCATTCCCTTGATTTTAGTCATGGTGGTTGCTTATCATTATGAAGGCTGTGCCATTTTATATTGGGGGGGGGGCTTGTTAAAACACCTAGAATTTTCCATCTGGGAAGTTATGCAAACTCTGTAGAGATTGCAGTTTTGTCCAGGTATAGACACAGCTAACAGCACAGTGCTTCTGAATAAAAATCAGCAGGATTCCAGCCAGTTTGTGAGTCACTTTTTTGTTATACAAGATGTAGTTAAGATGCTCTATTTTGTACTTTCCAGTTTGTTGCAATATGGGTAACATTATAAGCAGATTTACAGCAAAATAAATTAGAATGCTACCTCTATTGTAATCCCTCTGTTTGGAAATAAAGATGTTCCTTGTGCAAAATACTTTCTGCAATCAGACCTGGGGCTGTTTGTTCCCACATCTGTTTTCTTCCCGTTTGCAACACAGAGGTTCTCAGAGCCCTGCCCAGAGTGGGACAAAACTGAGATTTCTGGTCTGGGGAGGTGGATTATCTAAGTGACAGAAGTCACTTAGAGCAAGTTGGCTGCTGCACTCGCTCTCCCCACCACCCAGTGCGGCCTCCTCTCTCTGACTGCAGACACCCAAAGCCTCCAGTGGTCTTCCCAGCTCTGCTGCTGACTCAAAGATGCCGTGCCGGTGGGATGCTGTGTCTGCTGCTGATGGCGGGAACAGTCTTTTGCAGAATTCTTTCTTTGCCACAGCATGGTCAATAAACTTTGTACACTACTGGTAATATGTTACACTAGATTTTTTAGGCTACTTCCTCATACCTGGTCTTGGCTGGTAGTTTATATGGAGATTTGAAACATGCCCTGTGCTGAAAGTCTCATGATGAGTAATAGAAGAACAATTTTATGCTGCTGAAAGAATCTTGCAGGTCTGCGGCCAGCAGACACTTGTTGGGACGACGTCCTCCTTAATGTCTGGCGACCACAGATCTGCACAAGCAGCGTAGCTCATTGCAAGTCCCTTCCAGGAAGCAGGTCCTTTTCACACACGAGCTGAAGCAGCCATTTTGTCTTCTGCACACAGTGATCTAGGCCTGCGCTTGTCCTGCTCTGCAGATGGAATTCACGCTCACGTGGTGGCTTTAGAAGCCCAGTGTGGAGAAGCTACTTTCCCTCTGCGCTTTTAGAGCTGTTGCTCAGATTTAATGTTGGCTGAAGCAACATGTTCCAGAGAGCCAGACCCTTGCGTACGACTCCGGATCCAGGAACCAATTCGTACAACGACCTGCACACCAGCAGTACTGATCTTTTGACCTGTGGATGACGTGCTGTTGTGGGTTTAGAAATAGTAAAGAAACAATCAGGAAGTTCACAACAGAGGATGCAGGCCAAGAAATAAAATTTAACAAAGACTCCTCCTGTACAATGAAAAATACCCACCCTGAAGGAGAAAGAAATGGAGGGAGAGATCTCTAGCTGCCAACAGTGGGGTTCATGGGAGAACCACCCAGGGCTGTAGAGTTCCAGGGGACTGGGCAGTAAGGGACCAAAGCAAGACGCCCAGGCTTGGCAGTTTGCCAGATGGGGCAGGCAGAAGCTGCAGAAAGATTTTAATGTCTTTTTGTACAACACCTTGAATCAGTGTTTACAGTGGGAAAGGCAGGATATAAAGGGTAAAGGTTTCCCTTGGTCAAAAGCTAGTCAAATCCGTACCTTTAGGGAGCGGTGCTCAACTCCATTTCCAAGCTGAAGAGCCAGCACTGTCCGAAATCATTTCCGTGGTCATGTGGCCGGCATGACTAAATGCTGAGGTGCACGGAACACTGCTACTTTCCCACCGAAGCAGTACCTATTTATCTACTTGCAGTTTCTTGTTTGCGAACTGCTAGGTTGGAAGGAGCTGGGGCCAGAGATGGGAGCTCACTCCGTCACGTGGCACTCAGGTCTCGAACTGCCGAACTACAAAACTTGCGGTCTGCAGCTCAGCGTCTTAACTTCTGAGCCACTGTGGCCCCCTAAAGGCAGGATACAAATGTTCTAATAAAATCTGTTCTTTGTAGGGCAATTAGGTGGGGGCCCAACTTTGCCAGTGGGGAAGAATTTGGTTTGGCCTAGAAGGGAACAATTAAAACTTTATGAATGGTGGAGATCATGGCCGGTAGTGGCACTTCTGGATGAGGTGATTGGTGTGTTAGGGTAAGGTCCAGCCAAAGTGGTAACAGGTGGCTATCATAAAGGTTGCAAAGAACATACTTTGTGGGATGGGGCCTGTTACTGTAGGAAAGGGGGAATTGTGCCTTTCCTTGCTTGGAAACTCCCTTACACCAAGGGTTCCCTGGAAAGTAGCCTGGTAACCACCACTCACCCACTCCTGAGAACATCTAGACTAACTTCCTGAGAAGGTACTCTTCCAGCGCAGTTCTAGAGCCATGACAAAATCATTTACAATACAACCAGTGCAGTAGCACCCAAGCAGTCTTGTACATGGGGAAGAGATTAAGAGGAGCAAGGAGACAACTTATTATACACTAAACACGAGAAATTTCAATAAAGGGAAAAAAATCTCAACACTAAACATTCGTGGTACATAGTCTTTGTACATAAGGCACATTACGAAGGACTTCTGGATAGCACATCAGCAGTTACATTGTTCTTGCCTGTAATGTGTCTGATCTCAAATTCAAAGTCCTGCAGGGCTAAGCTCCTATGCAAAAACTTGGCATTAGTCATTTTGGCCTTGTTGAGCCATAACAGTGGGAAGTGATCTGTGCACAGGGTGAACTTCTTCCCCCAAAGGTATGGGCACAGTTCAGAGGACTATTGACAGACATTCCTCTTCAGGATTGGCCAGGGTTGGTTCTTGTGGAAGGACCTTGCAAGTGAAATAGACAATTGGATACAGGTTTCCTGTGCCGTCAGCTTGGAACAAAGCAGTGCCCAGGCACCTTTTGGAAGGATCAATGTGGGCCTCAAAAGCTTTCTGAAAGTTGGGTGCAGCCAAGATGGGTTGTGAGGCAGAGTTTTAACTTATCAAAGGTTACAGCAATTGTGCTGTAGCCCTCTACATATCGGTGAATTATCCAGCAAGCCCCAAAAAGGATTGAACCTGCCTCCTGTAGCTGTATCTATTGATGGTTGGACACCACCCCAGGAAATTTGGCCGAGGGTCTGAAGGCTGTGGCGAGATGGCTGAGGCTGAAGCACAGCTGGCTGAAACTGAATCCGTCAAAGATGGAGGTTCTCTGGCTGGGTGGAGGAGACTCAGGGCTGCGGTGCCAACTCCTGACCCTTGATCATGCACCTTTAACACCAGCGCAGATGGTCAAGAGTTTGGGTGTCCTTGTTAACAGAGGCCCAGGTCACAAATGTTGCCAGGCTGGCATTTTTACAACTATGCCGGGTCAGGCAACTGGCCCCCTACCTGTTCCAAAAAACAGCAGAGGTTGCTTTGGAGAGTGCTGATATTAAGAACAGGAGACAAATTCTATTAGGATCAGATCCAAATATTATTCAGCACTACAAAGAGATTGTACAAGTTATAAAGCCATTGCTTATCAGTGATAGACCCCCAAATACTCACCCCTGTTCTACAAATGGGTGGCACGACTCAGAAACTTGAAGAAACTAATAATCAAACAAATGAGATTTAACTAGACAAAGTAGGGAGCCCCACCAGCTCCAACAATTAAACAATTAAAGCCTGGCTGAAGATCTCCCTTCTGGTCGCCAAACGACCAAGGACTGCCTTACGTCAGCTTACAAAGCAGGAGGTGGGTGGTGGGTGGAGGGGTCTCGCTTCCACACAAAAAGGGTCCTTGTGGGGAAAGGGAGCTGAACTTTTCCTCAGGCCTGATCTCCTGGCCTCTTTTACGCCAGACCTTTCCCTCCCAGCCCAGCTCGATTCCACCAGCAGAACCAGGCCGTGGGGGGAAGGAGACTGCTGATTGGCACTGGGTGTGGGGTATGCAGTTCTGGAATGCTTCAATTGCAATACATAACAGCAGTCCTCCTTGCCTGCACACCCCATGATGTAAAAAGTAGACCCCTCCCAGCCCCCACCTGCTGCTTCAGTTGCAATTCAGGCAGCCCTTTGCCTATCTGATTCAAATCCTGTACTTCTCACCACCACCCCGTGCGCCATGGCCTGGCCAGAGCCTGGGACAGCCCTCTAGCACTGGAGCAAACCCTGGTGCTGATCAAGGTCAGGAAGCAATTTGGCTAGAGATCCTGGAGGTTTTTTATCACCTTCTGGGCGTGGAACAGCAGTCACTGGGGGTGGGGGAGGTATTTGTGAATTTCCTGCCTTGTCCAGGGGGTTGGACTAGATGACCCTGGAGGCCCCTTCCAACTCTATGATTCTGAGTCCGGGAAGCAGCCGCCGTGCACATGCACTAACTGGGTGGGTCTTCGAGGGGCCCCTGGGCTAGCCTGAGTCCAGGGGACTTGCCTTTTGTCCCATGTCTTCATGGCTGTCAAAGATGGCAGCCACACCGACAGCACTGCCACGGGCCGAGAGCACGTACCCCCCCCCCAGTCTGGTCCATTGAGGGAAGGGAGCAAAGGATCTTGCCTACCCTGCCGGTGGGGGGTGAGAAAATGCCTGGCAACCTCGGACCTTTTTTTTTCTTTCTTTCACTCCTCTCTCCCCATCTGTTCAAGATCTTTGTTAGGACTGAATTACAAAGGCAGGAAAAGCAAGATATAGGTAAAACCCCAACATTCTTTGCACATCATCACTACACATGCATAATGTTACTACAGCAACTCTGAAATATTGTTGTTGTTGTTCAGTCGCACAGTCGAGTCCGACTCTTCGCGACCCTATGGACAAGATCTTGCCAGGCCCTCCTGTTTTCCGCCGTCCTCTGAAGTTTGCTCAATTTCATGTTCGTTGCATCAGTGACACTGTCTAACCATCTCATCCTTTGCCGTCCCCGTCTTCTTTGACCTTCAATCTTTCCCAGCATCAGGGTCTTCTCCAGGGAGTGCTCCCTTCTCATTTGGTGGCCAAAGTATTTGAGCTTCAGTTTCATTATCTGGCCTTCCAGGGAACAGTCAGGGTTGATTTCTTTGAGGATTGACTGATTTGTTCTTCTTGCAGTCCAAGGGACTCTCAAGAGTCTCCTCCAGCACCATAGTTCAAAAGAATCTATTCTTCGGCGCTCGGCCTTCCTTATAGTCCAACTCTCACAGCCATACATGACTACTGGGAATACCATTGCTTTGACCATGCGGACTTTTGTTGGCAGGGTGATGTCTCTACTTTTTATCATGCTGTTTAGGTTCGCCATCACTTTCCTCCCAAGGAAATCTTACAATCTAGCCAGAAATAGTCTTACTCCAAGGACATTTCTTGTGTGAAAGATGCCTTGGGGCCCCTTAGGAAAATTACCAAGCAAGCCTCCCTAATTCACTACACACATTCTCCCCGCCCCCCTTAGGAGTGCAGTGGCAGGCGAGGGCAGTGATAAGGACACAGAATGCAAGCAGAATAGATCAGGCATGGACAATATAACCGTCTCAGCCATCCAACCCACTCTATTTATTATTTATTTATTTGTTAAATTTATACCCCGCCCTCCCCCGCAGGGCTCAGGGCGGCTTACAAGGCAAGAAACTTGCTCATAAAAACATCAAATAGTTTAGTATAATTAAAAACATAATATAGGATTTAAAACCCCAATCAACCAATAAAATTTAGAAGCAGAAAACCTTTGAATAGCAGTGCCAGGAGGCAATATCAGGGGAAGGCCGCAGCTTCTATGCCCTGCTGTTGGCCCTCCAGAGGAACAGGTTGGCCGTTGTGTGGGGCAGGATGCTGCCCTCACCCCCCGCATTGATGTTAATGTAGCGGGGGGGTGGCGGCCCCTAATCGAAAGCCTGGTGGAAGAGCTCCGTCTTACAGGCCCTGCGGAACTGCACCAGGTCCCGCAGGGCCCGGATCTCCTCCGGGAGCTCATTCCACCAGGTGGGGGCCGCCACCGAGAACGCCCTAGCCCTCGTGACGGCCAATCTAGCATC
>NW_015159791.1:113814-113927 GCF_001447785.1 Gekko japonicus
AGGTAGGCTGGACCCAGACCATATAGGGCTTTATAGGTAAGAACCAGCACTTTGAAGCGAATCCGGTACGCTATTGGCAACCAGTGCAGCGCTTTCAGCACAGGCTGAATATG
>NW_015159791.1:116745-134192 GCF_001447785.1 Gekko japonicus
GCATAAGGTCTCGCAGGGCCCTGATCTCCTCCGGGAGCTCGTTCCACCAGGTGGGGGCCGCCACTGAGAAGGATCTGGCCCTGGTTGAAGCAAGCTTTGCCCCCCGGGGGCCTGGAATCACCAGGCGGTGTTGTGTCCCCAACCGAAGTGCTCTTGGGGGTATATGTGGGGAAAGGCGGTCCCTCAGGTAGGTCGGACCCTGGCCATATAGGGCTTTAAAGGTAAGAACCAGCACTTTGAAGCGGATTCGGTACACTATTGGCAGCTGTCATTCACAGGTCTTACCGAATGCTTTAATCCAATCTCAGCTATACTTATTGCCCAGTTGCTTGTGCATCTTGGCTCTAACTAGCCCTCCCTGGCAACTAACCCCCCACCCCAAGGCTTGAGGAAGTCTGTTTCAATGTAGCTGAAGTATGCATGCACATGAAGGCTAAATTATACCCAGAATTAAACTTTGTCGTTGGTCTTAAAGGTGCCCCGGAGTCGAACTTTGTTCTCTTACGCAAAGTTCTCTCCTCACAGCCAAACACCCAGGCATGGGAGAGCTGCGGGCAGGCTCTCCCCAGACCACCTCTGTTATTGGGGGGGGGCTCCATTTTGTCCACACTGACCTCTGCTCCTCCCCCCACCCAACACTAGGAGCAAGACTCCCCCTGGAGAAAGCTGGCCTGCATCAGGGGCTTGGCTGCAACCCCCTCCCCTCTCTTGGCTGGGAGAGAGGAAGCCTTCTGAAGCGACAGCACTGAACAGGGCCTGAAAACCAAGAGGCAAGCGTGGCTTCTGCAAGCACCCCTGGCTCATGCCCCCAGTAACACAGGGATCCGAACGAGAATATACAGCAGCGCCAACTGTATCATGATCAAATCCCTGCAAGAACAAAGCACAACACGAAAGCGGGGGGGGGGGGGGAATAAAAACAATATTTTGTCATCCTCGTTTTGGCTCATCCTTATGGGCCCAATAGAAATGCCTGTTCATGCTTGTGGGGCTTCAGGCCTTGCCCTGGAAGAGACCCCCCCCCCAGCAAACAGGGCTGTGCTTCCTTCTGAGGCGCATGCTCCCTCTTGCCGGGTTCTACCATTCCAGCCTGCACGCGTGGGTTGCATGGGGGGGGGCTTTTAACTCTCCCATCTGCAGACTGAAGTGGTCCAGCCGGGCAGTGGATCCCGCCCCCCCACCCCCGGGAGCACAGGTCAGCTCCTGGATGGACAGGGTTGCCAGCTCTGGGTTGGGAAATCCCTCGAAATGTTGGGGGTGGAGCCTGAGGAGGGCGGGGTTTAGGGAGCGGAGGGGCCTCCATGAGGTATAATGCCCTAGAGTCCACCTTCCGAAGCAGCCGTTCCCTCCCGGGGGACTGACCTCTGCCGTATCTCCACCCACCACCTGGAGGCTGCCAAGACCTGCAGGTGGATCTGGGCTGTGGCGGTTTGAGATGTGCAAAAGGCGGTGGCTCAGATTGTGGCAAGGCCAGGAGAACAACCCAGAGGCCCGGCTGTGGCTGAGGGAGGGGCTACTCCTTCCCACCTGCGGACACGGTGCACACAGTCATTTCCGCTGTCTCATTAGGTTGTTTTGCCTGAGCTTAGCAGGGAAAAGCTGCTTTATCCTTTCAAACAGTCTCCTCACATGCCTCCAGCAGAAAGCCGGCTTTCCCCTGAGGGGTTTGTGGGCGAGCGTGCCCTTAGGGCTTAGACTAGAAGGTGTGACCCTGCTTCCACACACCCCGGCAGGGGTCTGGCTCACAGAGTGCTGTTTCCTGCTCCGTAATGAAGCTGGTGTCACGGGGCTGTGAATGATTGCCCAATATTGGGGCATCGATGCACTGTATACAAACATATACAGAAATACAAATAGACTGTTGGTTTTTTAAAGTTTTTTTTAAGGATTTTTCTATATGCACAACAAATGACGTATCTATCATATCTCTTGAAAATACAGAGGATCTCCCAACCATTTACAGTTTAAATAAAACACCTTAAATTTACATAACATATTGTTTCCTTAAAAAATAAAAGTTTAGCGCAACCACTCATAGAATCTTAACCACAAATCTTCAAAAGTATCTTCACCTTTTTCTTTTAACAAAGTTGTTAATTTATCAATTTCAGCTATATCTAATCATTTCTGAATAAATTCTTCCCTTGAAGGTATTTTTTCTAATTTCCAATATTTGGCAAATAAAATCCTCGCCGCCGTCACTATATGTAAAATCTGGTGTTTATCTGGTTTATTGTATATCTCTGGGATAATATTTAGTAATAATGTCTGGTTTAAGGGGTACTTTTTTCTTTGTTATTTCTTGTATTATTGATTGTATCTTCCTCCAGTATTTTTTTTGTTTTATCACAAAGCCACCACATATGAAAATAAGTCCCTACATTTTGCTTACATTTCCAACATATATTATTTGCTTTCTGGTAGCATTTAGCTATTTTGACTGGAGACATATGCCACCTATAAAACATTTTGTATATATTTTCCTTAAGTGGAATCAATCTGGTAAATTTTATATTAGTCTTCCAAACCTTAGACCACTGTTCTAGGTCTATGTTATGTCCCAGATCTTGAGTCCAAGTAATCATAGATGGTTTAACCACCTCGTCTTGCAGGTGCAGTAAAAAGGTATATAGTTTCTTTATCAGTTTTTCCTCTGTATTTAACCATACTTTATCTAGCTCTGTCGGTTTTTCATAGATAAGAACATAAGAACATAAGAGATGCCAATGTTGGATCAGGCCAAAGGTCCATCCAGTCCAACACTCTGTATCACACAGTGGCCAGAAATACCAGTGCCATCAGGAGGTCCACCAGTGGGGCCAGGACATTAGAAGCCATCCCACTGTTGACCCCCCCCAAGCACCAAGATGACAGAGCATCACTTGCCCCAGAGTCCCTATCTTTTTATCTTGATCTTACTGTATCTTGATTCTAGTTGTAATCGTTCCCACTATGACAAAATAGAGCTTTGTTCTTGCGGCAGCTCAGATATCTTCAAATTATTTTTACTGTCTAATAGGTCTTCGTATCCCCACTTCAGAGGTTTCGAAAATAATGTAGGTTTAATAAACGCTTCCAGTGGGGAAACCCATCTGGGTGTTTTACTATAAAAAAGATGTTTAGTTTCTTCCCATACTTTTATCAATGAGCCTCTGATCATATGCTATTTAAAATATGCCCTATCTTTACCATACTAGGTAAAGGCATGCCATCCCATTGCCAAGTCGTGTCCCTCTAATTTTAATAATCTTGTATTATTGAGTGTTATCCAATCTTTTATCCAGACCATTGAAGCAGCTTTGTAGTACAATGCCCAGTTTGATAGCGCAAAGCCTCCTCTTTCTTTTTATCTTGCAGGATCTTCAACTTTATTCTAGCTTTTTTTGATTGCCAAGTGAATTTACTTATGATTTGATTTAACTCCTTGAAGTATTTCTGATTCTTCAAAACTGGAATAGTTTGAAAAAGGAATATTATTTGTGGAAGAACATTCATCTTAATTGTTGCCACTCTGCCCATAAAAGATATTTGTAGTCCTTTCCAATTCTCCAAGTCTTTCTTAATTTCAAGAAAAGGTTTCTTATAGTTGTCTTCTATTAATGAGCTACATCTATTTGTTACATTTATACCCAAGTATTTAATTGTTTAAATACATTAATTGTTTAACAGAATCATATGGTTCTTCTAAGATAAAGCCCAAGTCGTCAGCAAAAGCTTGCAGTTTAAATTCTTCACCTTTCACTTTAAGTCCCCTAATTGAATTCTCTTCCCTTACCATATCATTGAGCGATTCCAATGCAAAGATAAAGAGTAAGGGGGAGAGTGGACAACCTTGCCCTTTCTATATCTCAATGTTTTATGTTGCAGC
Organism: Gekko japonicus; assembly: GCF_001447785.1. Taxonomy (NCBI): domain Eukaryota; kingdom Metazoa; phylum Chordata; class Lepidosauria; order Squamata; family Gekkonidae; genus Gekko; species Gekko japonicus. The sequence goes on from NW_015159791.1 coordinate 120,614, forward strand.
TTAAATTCTTCACCTTTCACTTTAAGTCCCCTAATTGAATTCTCTTCCCTTACCATATCATTGAGTGATTCCAATGCAAAGATAAAGAGTAAGGGTGAGAGTGGACAACCTAATCCTTTCTGTATCTCAATGTTTTGTGTTGAATCTCCATTTATCAGTATTTTAGCTTGCTGTTTATCATAAATCGATTTAATCATTGTAAAAAAAACATTTCCGCAGTCCCATGATTTTAACTTTGTTAATAAGAAATTCCAACTAATATTATCAAATGCTTTCTCCGCATCTATGAAGAGCAGAGCCATCTGCTTCTTGGGGTGGACTTCGTAGTATTCGAGTGTATTCATAATAATTCTTACATTGTTTCTTATTTGCCTTTTTGGCAGAAATCCGGCTTGGTCTTGGTGTATTATTTGATTAAGAACCTTCTTAAATCTGGCGGCTAGTATTGCTGCATATATTTTGTAGTCTACATTTAATAAAGATATTGGTCTATAATTTTTTTACTTCTTTCTCGTATGTTTCTTGTTTGTGGATCAATGTAATTAAAGCCTCATTCCAAGAGTTTGGTAATTTCTTCGTCTGGATAATATTTTGCACGGTAGCTTTTAGTGGTGGTATTATCTGGTCTTCAAAAGTTTGATAAAATTCAGCTGGAATGCCATCTGGGCCTGGCATTTTTTTCCCTTTTTAATCTTTTAATTGGTTTGGTTATTTCAAGCATTGTTATGGGATCATTTAATATTTTCTTTTGGTCTTTATTAAATTCCTTTTTATTGTGTTTTTCAAAAAATTGTTGTATTGAATATTGCTCTTTTTTGTTTTGCTGGCATAACCTTTTATAGAAATTTTCAATAATATTCTTCAAATCTTTAAGAATAAATTTTTCTTCTCCTTGTTCATTTCTTAATGATCTTATACATTTTTTCTCTGTCTTCTTAGTTTATATGCCAGCCATTTAGTTGGTTTATTTGCATTCTCGAAGTACTGTTGTTACGTATATTAATATTTCCTTGCAAGTTCTTGAGTCAAGATACAGTTTAGTTGGTGTTGCAATCTTTTAATTTTATTCCTTAGTTGTTCGAAGGTCGGGTTTTCTTTCAGTTTGTTTTCTTCTTTTTTTGATTTGTTTTTTTATTCATTCAAATCTCTGTTTTCTTTGTTTTCTCAGCCAAGCTTCTTGACTGATAATCTTACCTCTTACAAAGGCCTTAAAGGAATCCCAGACTATATCCAGAGGTGTCTCTGGCTGAATATTAGACTTTTAAAAACTCATTGAAGTCTTCCTTTGCTTCTTTTACAAAGTCTTTATTATTCAAAAGCCATGTATTCATAGACCATCTTGTCCTCCTAAAACAGTCTTGTAACGTCAGCAGCAATGAGTTATGATCTGCAAAAGTAGATTGGAGCAATGTTCCCTCTAAGCTGAGTTAGTGTGAAGTAGCTTGCAGTTTTTTAGCCTCTGGATCACAGATTTTTGTCTTAGCTCAGGAAGGATAGCTCCAGAACAAACTAATTTATGCAGTAGCCAAATAACTCGCTCACAACTTTAATGACAGTAGCTCACAAAGTAGGATTTTTGCTCACAAGACTCCACAGCTTAGAGGGAGCACTGGATTGGAGTCTAGTAGCACCTCAGAGAACCACAAGATTTTTTTGGGATGCTGCTAAACCCAAAAGTAACTGTTCTACTGCAGACCAACACAGCTTCCCTTCAGAAATACAATTAGGTACATTTACATGGATTGGATGAGCCCTTGTAATAATCCCCCAAATATATATAATCTCATGAATGTGCTGCCTACTTGAAGCAAGCAACTTCTGTTGACCATCCTGCAACGTGAAGACTTTCCCCCTTGCTAGTGAAGACTGGGTCTACCATGCTCAGATCAAAATGTGTTTCTGAGACCGGATGCAGGCTGAAAGCCGCTGGTTGGTGTCCTTGTCTTGTCTTACAGTTATGCTCCCATCTCTCAAGCATATCTCCCATGTTGCCCCTCAGTTTCCTGCCGGTTCCTGGGGACAATCTATGTTGTCTCAGGTCCTGGCAGAATTCTGGAATTTTGGCATTTGGGCTATTTGTGACTTGCTAAACAGGGGATTAGAAAGATTGATGCCTTCAACTTCAGAAGCTGACCTGGAAGTCCTGGGAGAGATACTGAGCATATAGACAAACAACAGACCTAGCCAATAAACATTACTGTCCTCCAAATCCATCCTACAAGTATGCAAAGGAAAGAGCATGAAATAAGCAATCAAACTTACCAAGTTCTGCAAACTCTTAGCAAGGCCACCCTACAACTGATCCACACCATCACCCCTCAGATGGTCCTGTTCTCCAGACTCACTCTGTCTCGTGGTTTCTGCGAAGTGAGTTTCCAGACATGGAAAACGGTTCTTATTTAAGCCAATCAAATGATGCCATTGTGAACTGCAGGTCTGAGTTCCTCAGAGTGGAATAACAACAATCCCAGCTCTGCCCACAGAACTTCTCATCCAAGGCAATGTATTATCTCCTACCTGTTTTGTAGAGATGTACATTTCCCCCCTTTGCCCATCTAGACTCAGCTGTGGAGCTTCTACACAACAGAGAAAGCAGCTGCCACCTGACTTCAGAATCCCCTCCCCACTCGTTTGAGGGTAGCCTCCACTTCATCTAGTTTAGAGTCTATCATCTTGAGTGTTTCTTTTTAAAGGTATATGGCCAGTTTTCTCTCTCCAGGGAGGGCAGCATTCCTAAGTACAGGGATAAAATATAATGGTTGCTTGTTATAGTTTGGATTAAACAAATTCCCATTTTAAATTCCAAGGTGTCTGTCACCAGCTGGGGTGCCAGTGAAAGGGAGTCCAGAACAGGCCAAAGTCAGGAGGCAAGAAGACAGTGCACAGTCCAAAGCCAAGCCGGGGTCAGGAGCCAGAAACACAAAGCCAAGTCCAAAATCACTAAGCAGAAGCATAGTCCAAAGCCAAGCCGGGGTCAGGAGCAGTGTTCCCTCTAAGCTGAGTTGGTGTGAGCTAGCTCACAGTTTTTTAGCCTCCGGCTCACACATTTTTGTCTTAGCTCAGGAAGGTTCGCTCCAGAGCAAGCTAATTTATGCAGCAGCCAAATCACTCGCTCACAACTTTAATGACAGTAGCTCACAAAGAAGGATTTTTGCTCACAAGACTCCACAGTTTAGAGGGAGCACTGGTTGGGATTTAAGTAAAGGTAAAGGTTTCCCTTGCTCAAAAGCCAGTTGAATCTGACTCTAGGGGGTGGTGCTGATCTCTGTTTCCAAGCCAAAGAGCGTTAAAGTAGTCTAGTCTCAAGGTGACCATCACGTGGATCACTGTAGCCAGGTCAGCGTGGTTGAGGAAAGGAACCAACTGCCCAATCAGCCTAAGATTATAAAAAGCCGACTTGGCAGTGGCCGATACCTTAACCTCCATGGTAAGGGAGGGATCCAAGACCACTCCCAATCTCCGAGCCTCCGGCGCTGGGACCAATAAAGCCCCCCCAAAGGTTGGGAGTGGGACCCCCCCGCTCCCGAACCGCCCCAGGCACAGGACCTCTGTCTTCGCTGGATTCAGTTTCAGCCGACTCAGTCTGAGCCCATACCATAACTTCCCAGCCCATACCTCCGGGCAATCTGGGCAAGGGGGCGCATATAGATATTGAATAACATCGGGGACACCACAGCCCCCTGAGGCACACCACACTCAACTGGGTGCCTCCTGAACTGCTGTTCCCCTAGCGCCACCCTTTGTCCCCAACCCTGGAGAAAGGAAGCAAGCCATTGTAAGGTGAGCCCCCTAATCCCCACATCAGCGAGGCAATGGACTAGTAACTGGTGGTCGACCATGTCAAATGCAGCTGACAGATCTAACAACAACATTACCGCCATGCCGCCTTGATCCAGATGTCTCTGGAGGTCATCAGTCAGAGCGACCAGCACTGTCTCCGTCCCATGACCCAGACGGAAGCAGGACTGGAAGGGATCTATCACGGAAGCGTCATCCAGAAAACCCTGCAGCTGTATTGCCACCATGATACAAGAGGCTTCGGCTATCGTAGCCGGTGTGAAGAAATTTCACGACTATCTCTATAGCCGGGCTTTCACAATTGTGACGGACCACAAACCCCTCTTGGGTCTCCTCGCACTGGACTGCCAGACCCCGTAAATGCTATCCCCTCGGGTGCTGCGCTGGTCCATATTCTTGGCGGGGTATCAGTACTCACTCACCCACTGCCCCGGTAAGGTGATGGGCCATCTCCCGCTCCCTGCCTCCAACCCTGATCTAGCCTCGGCACACCACATCACCTAGCTAGAAGACCTGCCCAACCGCCTGGTTCAGGTGGGGGAGGTGGCACGCCACACTGTCCGGGATCGCGTTCTCTCTTGGGTCTTGGACTGGGTGGGGAGGGGGTGGCCTGCCGGCCCGCTGGGACCTGACTTCACAGTGTTTTCAGCCCACTGGGATGAGCTGTCCTCCCACAAGGGGTGCCTGCTTTGGGGCAGCAGGGTGGTAATCCCCACTCCATTTAGAAATCGAGTCCTCGGCACACTGCAAGAGAATCACCTGGGGATCGTCAGGATGAAGGCCCTGGCTAGGAGCTATGTGTGGTGGCCAGAGCTGGACAGTGAAATTGAGGACAAAGTTAAGCACTGCCAGAAGTGTCAGGAATCCAGACCCGAGCTCCCGCAAGCCCCGGTGCTGCCATGGGAGTCGTCCCATAAACCCTGGGTGAGGCTAAATCTGGATTTTGCCGGGCCCTTGAAGGGACAAATATTCTTTTTGCTGGTCGATGCGTACACAAAATGGTTAGAGGTAGTACCAGTCAGTCATCCACGCGATGTGACGGATCTTTAGTTCCCATGGAATTCCTGACTCCCTGGTTACGGACAACAGCACGGCCTTCACTTCAGCGGAGTTTCAGGAGTTCATACAATATTATGGCATCAGACACATACGCTACGCTCCGTATCACCCTGCAACCAACGGCCAGGCTGAACGCATAGTCAGAACTACGAAAGAGTCCCTGCGCCACATGGATCAGGGGGACTGGGGCTACAAGTTAGCCACTTTTCTCTTTGGCCAGCACACAACCCCACACACCACAATGGGCTGCAGTCCCTACCGACCCAACTGGACCACCTGACCCCAGCCAGGGTCCCAGAACACAGCACAGCCACCAAAGACCAGGAGGCTCCCGGGGTACCCCGTGTATGCCCGGAATTACGCCTTGGCCACTTGGATTTCGGCTCGAGTCGTCCGGGTGACAGGGCCACTCTCCTATGAAGTCTCTGGCGAAGATGGGCAGCTGTTAAGATGGCACACAGACCAACTCTGCCGCTGCCGCCTCCTTCCAGCAGACACTGACACTCCTGCCGACAGTGCCTCTGACGGTCCTCTGACGGTCCAACTTCCCGGGAACCCGAGGCGGGAACCCGAGCCAACTGCAGTAGCCAAGCCGCATCCGAGCACTCTACCAGGCGAAAGCGACAGTAGCAACACAGAGCCAACAGACAGCCAGGAGCCACCCAGCGGTCCTACACCAGAGGAGGTTCCAGCGACCGAGGTCCCTTCACCCGAACAGGCCAGGATGTTGCCGGAGAGTACAGCCTCAGAGCCAGGCATGCGCCGTTCCACTAGGGAGTGGTGGAAACCCGCTTACCTCAGAGACTATGTCTGCTAGGGGGATCTGGACCAAGGGGGGAGGGGTGTTGTGTACCATGATAAGACTATGCGCATGCGGTCGGGCTCGCACGTGGCCACAGGAACAGGCCGAGCTTCGCAACCAAGGACAATAGCAGCTACGGATCCAAGAACTCACCTATCGGTCAGCTCGGATCCTAATAGGCAACCAATAGAGGGAATTGTGTGTAAATAATCCAATCACGGGTGTGGGTGTCCTAAAGACTGGGGGGTGGCAATAATAGTGCCTATTTACAAGAAAGGGAACAGAGAGGATCCTGTTAATTATAGGCCGATCAGTCTGCTAAGTATAATAAGTAAGCTTTATTCAAAACACTTACAGTGGAAGCTGAAAGACTGGATGGAGCAGGAAGGTCTTTTGAGACAGGAACAAGCAGGCTTTAGAGAGGGACGGTCATGTTTAGATCAGTGTGTGATATTGAATCACTTGATTTCCAAATACTCTTCGAATTCTTTAACCTCATTGTATGCAGCTTTCGTAGATTTTAAATCCGCATTTGATTCTGTCTCAAGAACAATCCTATGGGAAAAGTTGAAATCTTCTACGATAGATAGGCGCTTACTGTTTTTATTGAGCGCTCTTCACAAAAATACTTTTATTAGGGTACGATGTAATCCTCAAGGTCATCTTACTAGGATGATCAGGTCAGATAGAGGAGTAAAACAAGGATGTATCTTGGCACCTCTTTTATTTAATATTTACATCAATGACATGGTACAGTTTTTGTACAAACCTGAATTTCATCCTCCAAAGCTTGCAGACAGACACATCTCAATCTTGCTTTATGCAGACGATGCCGTCTTGCTTTCTAGGACCCCTAAGGGACTTAAGAGAGCTATGTGTGCTCTTATGCAATACTGTAATCAGAATTGCTTAGAGATAAATTATATGAAGACTAAAATAATGGCTTTTGCCAATAGGCCTAGGATGTTTAAATGGGTTATTGACTCTCGTACCATTGAGCAAGTTCGTTGCTATAGATACCTTGGAGTTGTATTTCAGTCGTCCGGTCATATGAAAGGCCATGTTGATTACCTGTCAGCTAATGCAAAGAAAAGCGCTGGAGCTATTCAAAGGTTCTTCTGGTCCAAAGGAGGTCGTAACTTAGAAGCTGCCATTAAGTTATTCACTGTAAAGGTATTACCCCAATTATTATATGGAGCTCCTTTGTCTCTCCTGACAAACTTGACCTTACTTGAAAGAACACAATCGAAATTTTTAAGAGCTATATTTCAAGTTCCAACAAGCGTTTCAAATGCTGCAATCCGTTTAGAGGCTGGCCTGGTTATGGTCGAGGCAAGATTGTGGATTGCTGCATTTTACTATTGGTTAAAATTGATTTTTTTACCCATTGGCCTTTCCCATACTATGATGCAAGATAACTTTGTTCCTTCATGGCGGAAAAAGATAGAAGATAAACTGGTCTGTTATGGTTTTTCAAAACAGTTTATTCTGTCTTTGGGACACGATCGGGCTAGATCAGTTCTAAAACAAAGAATATTAGATGTCGAACGACAGATGGACGTGAGCAGGATTAGGAGCCCTGTATTTGATGTAAGTTCACTTAACAAGATAGCTGTGAGACCTTACATCAAATATTTAGATATCAGCAATCATAGAAGAATTTTTACCCTATTAAGATACAACGCCTTACCCTCAGCCATAATGGAGGCCAGATTTACTAGATCATTGAGGAAAAGTTGTATTTGTGGGATGGGATCTGATGAAACATTGGAACATGTAATTTTCGATTGTCTTATATATCATAATATCAGGGAAGTTTTGATCAAGCCTATAGTTAATTCCTTTCCAGGTCGTGATAGAAGGATACTTTTGTCAATTATGCTGGCAGGAGATAATCAAAAGTTGACTAGGATGGTTGCCAAATTTGGTTGGTTGGCATACCAAACTAGGAAAGAGATAAAGGACAGATAGGCCTAAACCTAATTTTTAATCAAAATTTTGATTCTATTATTTCTGTTTTTTAAAGTTTTTAGATCCTATTTATAATTTTAGATGCCGATATATTTTATAATTTTACTGCTTCTGTAACTGTATTTACTTGTCTTCTATTATACTGGTCTATGACCGTAATAAACTAAGCACTTTGGCCAGCACACAACCCCACACACCACAATGGGCTGCAGTCCAGCCAAGCTCCTCATGGGTCAATGCCTACCGACCCAACTGGACCACCTTCACCCAGACAGGGTCCCAGAACACAGCACAGCCACCAAAGACCAGGAGGCTCCAAGGGGGTTCTTCCCGGGGTACCCCGTGTATGCCCGGAATTACGCCTTGGCCACTTGGATTTCGGCTCGAGTCGTCCGGGTGACAGGGCCACTCTCCTATAAAGTCTCTGGCGAAGATGGGCAGCTGTTAAGATGGCACACAGACCAACTCTGCCGCTGCCGCCTCCTTCCAGCAGACACTGACACTCCTGCCAACAGCGCCTCTGACGGTCCAACTTCCCGGGAACCCGAGGCAACTGCACTAGCCAAGCCGCATCCGAGCACTCTACCAGGCGAAAGCGACAGTAGCAACACAGAGCCAACAGACAGCCAGGAGCCACCCAGCGGTCCTACACCAGAGGAGGTTCCAGCGACCGAGGTCCCTTCACCCGAACAGGCCAGGATGTTGCCGGAGAGTACAGCCTCAGAGCCAGGCATGCGCCGTTCCACTAGGGAGTGGTGGAAACCCGCTTACCTCAGAGACTATGTCTGCTAGGGGGATCTGGACCAAGGGGGGAGGGGTGTTGTGTACCATGATAAGACTATGCGCATGCGGTCGGGCTCGCACGTGGCCACAGGAACAGGCCGAGCTTCGCAACCAAGGACAATAGCAGCTACGGATCCAAGAACTCACCTATCGGTCAGCTCGGATCCTAATAGGCAACCAATAGAGGGAATTGTGTGTAAATAATCCAATCACGGGTGTGGGTGTGAGTGTTGGGTGTGTTTTGAACGGGAATATAAGCAGACCATGGGCCACGCTAGTCATCTCAAGTTTTCTGAATTCTTAAGTAAAGTATGAGCTGAAATCACTACGCTCTGCTTCAGTCTCAGTACTTTATAACTATGAAGGCTCTTAATTTCCAGTGGGAGCCCCCCCCCATGGGTAGGCAGGCGGTGCGGCGCACACAAGGCTTCCCCTTCATGGGGGTTCCATCCATCCATCTGAGAAAACACCAGGGGCTCCCTCAACTCTCGCAATTCTGCCCCCAAGGCCGGGCTGATTATGTCTCCAGTGCATCCTGAGTCTATGAGAGCTCGTTCTCTGATGCAGGTTCAGAGAACCACAGTCACAGTCACGAAAACCAAGGGGGAGGAGGGCCTCACTGGCTCTGGCGCTGGGGAAGCTTGGGCCTGCCGCTTAGCGCCTTCCACAGCAGGTCCTGGGCATTTCCCATGGGCGGCTGAGATTCCTCTTCACCAGATGAGATGCTCTCCAGTGCCATTCCCCCTCCCGACGGGAGGTCACGCGGAGGCTTGAGACGGCCCGCAGACAGCTTGAACTTCTTCTCCTTTGGCTTGCGCTCTCCCTTCTCTGTCATACTGGGGCTCCAGTCCCAAGGGCAGCCGGTTGCGAAATGCCCGCCCCCCCCGCACTTTAGACACAATCCCCGACGCATCCTCTGCTCCTTTCCCCGGGAGCCCACCCCACTGCTCCTTCTGCTCCTGGCCAGCACCCTGCGCTTTCGCTGGCCCCACGGGAGGGCTGGGATGATACATCTTCAGGATGCTGCAACGATTCTCAGCCTCACACGCCACTTGGATCCAGCCATCCAGAGTCCCTGCATTCTCTTGGGCCAGCACTTTGTCCAGGACGGTGTGGTTCAGGCCAGCCTGACAAAACTCCATGAGCACTGCCTCCGGCCAGCCTTGTAATTTGGCAGCGTAGGACTTGAACTCGTCAGAGAACTCTCTGACACATCGGTTCCCTTCCTTCAAACCCCAGAGGTGAGTTCATGCCTCTGCTCCAACTTGAGTGGGCCCTCATACTGGTGGCGGTGGGCCCTCATGAACACACCCACATATCGGAGATCAGGGCCCCCCACATTATAAAGACCCACAAACCAGTTGGCCGGGACCCCACATAGTCCACTCGATGTTCATCAGAGGTGGAGGTGTGGCCCCACTCTCTCAGGAACGTGCGGACCTGAAGCACAAAAAAGGCCAGCTTCCCCAGGGTCCCATCGAAGGTAGCTTCCAGTGTGTCTCTGGGGGGCACCGGGGCAGGGCACTGAGGAGGGGGAACCCCTGGCTGGGCCCCACCATCCAGCTGGATGGGAGCAGCTCCTCCTGCCGCTTGCAGCCCCAAGGCACAGAGATCCTGCTGCAGGACAGCACCTGCTGCAGGCATTGGGAAGGCCGTCCAGGGCAGCCCGGGTGTCTCTGCGCAGCACCACCATCTCGGTCTTTAGCTTCCGCCACACGTGCTCTAATTCTGGCTCTTCCAGGCGACGCCTCGCTGCGTCAGTCTTCACTGCCATCAGCTGATCGGTGTCATTGTGGAAAACTCCTGAGATCCAGCGTGGGTCCCCATCTGGCCACCTCCTCCAGACTCCTGCTGCTCCTAGGGACGGAGCAGCCCAGTTAGGGGCATCCCAGCATCCTGTCTCGGCCCGCAGCCCCTCCCCCTTCACATCACACCCCTTCAGTTCTCCTCCGGGTGGCCACTGGGTGACTTCGGGGGAGCCTTTGCTTCAGACTCCCCATCTCCTGGGCTCATCACGGCAGTGGTAGACAGTTCCAACAATATGTCAAGTCCTGGGTGCAATCCCTCTCACCAACACCCTTGTAGCAGCAGCAAGATTTGCTTATTAAGAGGCATAAAGGTTCCAAGCGTAGACAGCTTCCATGTTGGAACTGGGGCCCATAGACAGTTTCTGTGTTGGAACTGGGGCCCAGAGGCTAGTCCCATCCATATACCAAAAGCAAGAGATTCCACAGATGCCAAGTGACCAATCACTGTTCCCATTCATCCTGCCACACGCCTGCCCCCGCCCTTGCGACCGCCCCACCACAACCACCACCTGCATGCTAACGGTTACATCATTTAGAAGCTCCCCAGACTCCAAATGAGTCTTCCCAAGGTGTTCTCAATACCCTCAGGAGGCCCCTGCGTGAGAACCCTTACGAGCTGGCACTAACCCAGCAAAGCAGGCAGCCGCACACATCCTCCACCCCCACCACCACCACCCCCCGTTCCCAGCAGAGATGATAAACAGCAGTGGGAGAGAGCAAGGTCGCGTGCAACATAGGAACTGCATAAGAATACATGTGAATCCACCACCAGTGGAATAATGAAACGAGGGACAATAACCCCCAACCCAACAGAGCATGACCATAAGAAAACAGGAAATATTTGGCAAGCGAGGCCCGAGATTGACACCCTGGGGAGAGAACAGATGCTTTGGAGGGTGGACTCTATGGCACTGTCCCCCACTAAGGTGAGGTCCCTGCCCCCCCCAGGCTCCACCCTCAAACCTCCAGGATTTTCCTAGTCTGGATCTGGCAAAAAAAACCAAAAACCCTCCACCAGGGAGGACCTGGCGACTTGGGACACACTGGTGGGACCCCCGGGAAGTCATGCCCCAGGTGCTCCTGGAGCCAGCCAAGGGGACTGGGTCTTGCCCTCCGCTACGGATGGAGACTGGGACATCCCGGGACTGTTTCCACCAGAGACGGGCTGAGCTTGGAGCTCTAGAACCATAGCCCACCAGGACTCTGGCAGTGGCCAATGAGGAATGAATGGTTCTGGCAATGGCCTATCGTTGGTAGTTGTTTGGGTAAGTGGGTGGAGCGGCATGCTATTTACACAGGGCCATTGCCCTGGCTTTTCGCGTTTTGTTCTTGCTGAATCACTACTAAAGGAGAGCTGATCACCAGGCCTGGGGTTGGACCATCCACGGAGCCCCGTGCTTAACAGGGGTGTCCAGAGGGGCCCACCGTGGAACTGGCTGTCTGCTTCTGCTTCCAGTTCTGCTGCTGCGTCATCGTAGGTTTGCCGCTTACGGATACACACCCGAACAGCACACTCAAGATGGCAACAGCACAGACATTTCGATGCAATAATTCAGAGCAAGAGGTGCTCATGGTTTAAACATGCTTTTATTTTAAGTAAAAAAAACCCAACCCTTTGTCTTTGTGTCCTTTGTAAAGTTGATATCTCCGCTCCCTGGCATGACATTTTATGACACCCGTGGCCCGGCCCAACAAGGTCTCATTGATGTCGGATCCGGTCCCCATAACAAATGAGTTTGACACCCCTGGCTTAGAATGTCTTCCGATTCAGTATCGTGTCCAAGAACTCATCCCCTTCCTGCTTATAGGGTTGCCAGCTCTAGGCTGGGAGATTCCTGGAGATTTGGGGGGGGTGGAGCCTGAGGGGGCCAGGGCTTGGGGGGAGGGACCTCAGTGCCATGGAGTCCACCCTCCCAAGGGGCCGCTTTCTCCGGGGGACCTGATCTCTGTTGCCAAGGCTTGCCGGGTCCCTCCGGGCAGCCGACGGGGGGTGGGGGTGGGCTTAGCAGGAGTTTATCCCAGGTTCCAAAGGTGTCCCCGTAGAGCTTCCAGTGCGACCCAGAAGTGACGTAGGCATGTCAGGGCAACGCTCTGGTTTTGGGGCAGAAGTAGCTTCTAACCGTAGAGTTTCCCCAAAAAACGAGAGCATTGCCCTGACGTTCCCAATGTGCCTATGTCACTTCTGGGTCACGCTGAAGTCACAGAGGCACGTCGCTGAAATGTCAGGGGCTCTTTCCTTTTGGGGGGGGGAGCAGCTGATTGGCAGCGGAGAGGTGGGGCCTGGCAGTGGGGGACCTCTGCCCTTGGGGGGGGGGTCTGGCATCCCTCCTGCTGCCTGGAGATTGGTTGTGATCCCAGGCGATCCCCAGCCGCCCCCGGGAGACTGGCCGCCCTGTTCCTGAATGAAGCCAAGCGTGGAAATCTGTTGCTGGGGGCCTCTTGCCTTCTCTTCCGGCGGAGACTGGCAGCAGGCACGGCGGCGGCAGCAGCAGCGGTGGCCCCAAGGAGGCTGCTCAGGGTTGCCAAGCTCCAGGTGGTTATAAGTAACAAAGCCACGCCATGCGCAAGACCTTTCTGGCACACGAGTTGTGAGAATTTACTATCCTACAGCCTATGATGAGATTCCAACAATATACAACCAATTCCTCAAAGGTCCAGGTTTCCAATTATCCAAAGATATAAAGTTTCACAAGGAAGGAACAATGACTGGGTAACACCTGTTCCAGAGCTTGTAAAAGCAGCCAATTATTTTTTTTTTAAAGTGGACAGGGTAGTCGAGGTACAACATTCCACTAGGCCATGGAGATGCTGCCCTCAGCGCCAAGAGGCACCCAGGAGTTTCTGCATGTTTCCAGGAGGCGAGGTCTCAATGGGACCAAAGGGTTTCCCTGCCAAGCTGCAGGCAGAAGGGGCATGGCCTTCCTGACCCGCCCCTGAACCCCTGCGGAGCCCAGGGGCCCTCGTTGGACACGGGGGTGGCCGGTGGCCCTGCGATCAGAGGCGCCTGCCTGTGGGGGACACGCGCGCCAGCCCTGCCCCTTCGCCGGAGAGAGCGACCCTTCCCGCCCAGCTCAGAGGCGGCCAGGGGGATGCGGAGAGGCGGGCTGCTTGGGAGGAGGCCTCCCTAAAGGCTGGGCCGGGGTCGGCGGCAGGCGGAAGCGTCACGCCGACACGAGAGGCGTTCTCGGGGTGAGTCGGAGGGAGGCAGGCCAGAGGCGTCCCTTCGAGGGCGGAAGCCCGCTGGCTGGCGCCTCGGCTGCACGGCTCCCTGGGCCAGTCCGGGCTCGCCATGGCGCTGCACGGAGCCCCGACGGGGGCGACACCGCGGCTCGCGCAGGCGGCGGCGGCGGCGGCGGCG
>NW_015159791.1:134385-134880 GCF_001447785.1 Gekko japonicus
CGAGGCTCCCGCCCCGCCTTGAGTCAGAGAGGTCAGCCGCCGCACCTGCCGCCACTCCTGGGCCCGGCCTCCCTCCCTCCCTCGCCCCCTCGCTCGCCGGGTCCCCGCAGGACGCCGGAGCCTCTGGGCGGGCGAGAGTGCCACGCGGCGGCGTCGCGCCCACATTCCTCCCCGTCGCCTCGCCCTCCTCGCCCGCCCGCCGGGAAGCAGCAGCAGCGGCAGCAGCGGCCCCCCTCCCTCCCTCCGGCGCCCGGCCATGCTGCGGCAGATCCTGTCGGAGATGCGGGTGGCGCCGGAGCTGCTGGCGGAGCTGAGCGAGGAGCAGAAGCAGATCCTCTTCTTCAAGATGAGGCAGGAGCAGGTCCGCCGATGGCGCCACAGGGAGGAGGAGGAGGAGGCCCAGGAGGCCGGGGAGGAGGAGGCGTCGAGGAGGAGGAGGAGGCGCTGCCGCCGAGGAGGAGGAGGAGGAGGAGGAGGCGGCGCGGGGCCAGGTGG
>NW_015159791.1:134972-179731 GCF_001447785.1 Gekko japonicus
GGGCGCTTTCCGACGGGCCTCCCCGCTCCGGGGTGGGAAACCCTGGGAGACCGGGGGGGGGGCAGGGGAGGGGAGGAGCTTAGAACCATCGAATGGGAGAGGGGGAACGGAGGTCCCCTCGCAGGTCATCTAGTCCAGCCCCCGGCCGGCCCTCACTCTGCAGGAGCAGAGCCGAAAGAGGGTCGTCCAGCGAAGGAGCAGCCTGTGCCGCCCCACTGCTTCAGAGGCGCCACCTTCCCAGGCAGCCATTTCCTCCAGGGGAACTGATCTCTGTCCCCTGGAGACCAGTCGTGGTCCCAGGCCGTCTCCCCCCACTACCTGGCCGTCGACAGCCCTACTTTCGGAGTGTGTCTGGTAGGAGTCCTGGGTGGGACCCCCGCCCCAGGGTGGGGCTGGCGGGACTCCCGGGCCTGCAGCCAATCTCGGGGAGTGGGGAGGGCTCTGTCTCTCCCCCCCTTTCGTCCTTCAATGAGTCTGGGGCATTTTGTCAGACTGGGACTGTGGTTTGGGGTGTTTTTTGTTTGTTTGGGGGGGGGGGTCTCAGCTGACCCACGCTGTCCCTTTCACTGTGTGGAAAAGAGGGGGATGGGTGATGTGGCACCTTGCTGCTTCTGTGCTGACCTGGCAACTCACAAGCAATTGTGGGGTGTGGGGCTGGTACCCCCCCTCTCCCCCCTGCTTCCTCTCTGCTGTGCACCCTTTCACACCTGGGCGCAGAAGGCTCTTTGACCCAGAGCTGAAGAGGGGGCTGTCTGTTCTCCCACACAGACTTGCTGTGTTGCCTCAGACACAGCAGATGCAGTGGGTGCTTCCCTGCCCCCATCAGTCACCTACCTTGAACCCTCACACCACCCTCAGCTGGCCCAGCAGACACTGCTAGTCCTAGGAAGGCATCTTCTGTGCAGTCACCTCCCTAAGTTTGGTGTCGTGGTGAAGTGCACGAACTCTAATCTGGGAGAACCGGGTCTGATTCCCCACTCCTCCTCCTCTTGCACCTGTCTGGATGACCTTGGGCAAGCTGTAGCTCTGATAAGAGCAGTCCTTGAAAAAGAGCCGTTCCTGTCAAGAGCTCCCTCTGCCCCACCTACCTCACAGGGTGTTTGTCTGTTGTGGGGAGGGGAAGGGAAAGGAGTTTGTGAGCCGCTCTGAGACTCCTCTGGGTAGTGAAGGGCCATGGGGTAGAAATCCAATCTCCTCTTCTTCTTCCCTTCTTCCCCCCCTCCTCTCCAGAAGAGCCTCCCAGAGCAGGTGCAGGAGGCTAGCTCCCTCATTTGTTTTATTTTATTAATTTGCTCCCCCTTTTCTTCCCAATGGGGACCCAAAGCATCTTACATCCTTCACCTCTCCTCCTTTTAATCTGCACAACAACCCTGTGAGGTAGGTGAGGCTGAGAGAGTGTGACTGGCCCAGGGTCACCCAGAAGCTTCCATGGCACAGGTGGGGATTCGGACCTGGGTCTGCCGGATACTAGTCGGACAATCTTAAACATTACACCACACTGGCTGTGTTCATGGGTGTTTTGGGGAAGGCTAGTGAAATCTTTTTATTCTACAAGATGAATTTATTCCAGATTGATTTTATGGGATAGTTTTTGGCCTGTCTGTGGGATTGTGCCATTCCCTGATGTTGTTTTATGGGTCTGGATTAAGTTTCATGCTATATTAGTTTTAATTTTTGGTGTTGTAAGACAGATGTATATGGAAGAGTTGGAAGTAAATTGCTGAAACAAAAGAAAACCTCTGTCAGATGGAGAGAGAGTGAAAGCTGGAATAGAAAGATAATAATACATAATAGTTAATGCAACATCAAAAACATAACATCATACTCATAATCACTGTTTATCTTATTACTCATGTATTAGGCAGATTACTGGTTAATTGTCGAGGGTGGTCAGTTAATCAGTGGGGGCCGGGGACCACAAGTGGTCACTCGGACACATACTTTCCCTGCTGTGGCCCCACCTTATAAGATGGGCTGCTGGACAGGTGAGGAAGGCTCTCACACGCCTGGGTTTCCGCAACAACACCAAACAGAACAACGTTTGACTCCAGGGGCACCTTGAAGACCAACAAAGTTTTATTCACTTCTTCAGATGCGCGCACACAAAACCCTGTTCCCTGAATACAACTTAGTTGGTCTTCAAGGTGCCCAGTCTGGACTCAAACGTTGTCCTGCTGCTTCAGGCCGACACGGCGCCCCGCCTGACACAAAACAGAGTTATTCAGGGGGGCTTTTTTACACAGGTAGCTAGGGGCTGCGCTGACATGAAATGTTTGAAAAAGATACTTGGTATATGATCCTGCTATGTAATTTCGGCACGGTTTAATGTATCCTGTTGATGCTTAAGGTTTGTTTTCAGCCCTGTTTTCAGATTTCTGCAATCCAAATCTTGCTTTGTTTATTGCCTGACCCCCCCATCCTGTTGATGGTGTTCAATAGCTGCCATGGAATGCATGATGCATGTGAAACATCTAATTGACTTGCCATGTTGAGCTTCGTCCTGGGCTAGGATCCAAATCCATCCAATCGCATTGCTAGCCCAGGAAGCACCTAGCCAATCACCTTACAGCAAGCTCCCTGAGCGGGAACGTCCCTGATTGGTCCTTATATGAACAACCGTATTGGTTGGTATTTGTACAGTGGGTGTGGCTACATTAGCCGGGAGAGTTTAAAAGCAGGACTACTGCAATGTAAAGGCTGAACTGTTCTGTTCTGGCTATCAGATGTTGATCCGTGTTGGAGTTGTGTTCGAGTAGAAGAATAAAGTTGTGTTCTTGCTGAATCACTCTCCAACTTCTTTGTTAAGCGAGCGACTTAACAGTGTTTGACTTGCACGGTATAATCCGCCTTGGTCCTCAGTGACGAAGGGAAACTCTACGTAACACAATTAAACAAAATTGTCCTCTGGGGAACTACAAAGTTGCGCCTTACCCCCTGCTCTGTTTAGTCTGTACGTGGAGCCCTGAGCAGAAAGAGTTTGTGGTTTGGTCATCCATATGCTGATGATACCCAGTTCTCCCATCCAGACTGGTTAGGCCACGCCTCCACTCGCTCCAGGCAGGGCTATGCAGATCATTTGTGTGCCTTCCTTGGGCCCAGCGAGGGCGCCCTGCCGCTCCAGGAGGAAGCTGCAGCCAGGCCACAACTCAGTTTAAGAAAATAAAGAGACAGAACTCAAATAATACCTTGTTCAAGTCCCTGTCGGGAGAAATCCCAGGATGGAGAACTCAGCCCACAAAAGGATTCAAGGGGGAAGAGGGGCAAGACACTGGATAAGGCCTCCCTGCAGGGGCAACGGGCCAAGGGGAAGGAAAGCAGTCTGCTGCAGAGAAAGAGGGGGGCACATCCGAGCTCACGGATCTCCGCGCAGCGGCAGCTCCTCTAATGCCGGGGTGAGAGCAGCAGGAACCTGTGGGCCGCCCGATCTCGTCAGGAACAGAGCGCTGGCATGGTGAGGATCCAGCCGCAGCCGGCAAGGACTCTGATATTTCTGCAGGTTCTTCAGGCACACAGAGGGGTGAGTTTGAGAGCCACATCCCTTCGGAAAGCCCCTTATATGCCCTTACCTACAGCCTGGAAGGCAGGCAGGGGACTGATGCCATGAGGCCCGCTCCCTACCCTACGTTTCCAGCGGCCATTTCAGGGGCTGCAGCCTGTGCCAGTGCACAAAACATGGCGGCCCCGCAATCCCCCCCCCCCGCACCTTACGGACGGCCTCCTCCTGACTGGGCCCGGCAGACCTGGAACCCTTGGCTTCCATGTGATCAGCAGACCTCCTTTGCCCCACCTCAAGCCTCAGACCTGGGGAGGGCTCAGAGCCTGCCAGAGCGAGAGAGATGCCAGCCCCCCCTTCCTCTTCAGAGAGGGAGTCAAGGCAGCAGACACGAGCACAAGGATACCGATCACTCCCTTTCAGACTCTTCTTTGTCCTCTGGCGACATAGGCAGGGCCCCTGCTAAGAAGGAAAGGGCGCGCAGGTTAGCCACACACAGACCTTCACTTGTGACTGAGTCCCAGGGAGGAATCACCGGCTGCATTACCACCTGCCAAAAAGCCAAGGGCTGTCTTCAGAGGCAGCCGTGGCTCTCGGGGGGGGGAGGCGTGTGAGGAACAAGAGTGACCAAAGGGTCTGAGCAGGAAGGAGGAGAGTGGCCTGGGAAGGAGCCCGGCAAGACAGACCGCTCCCCCAGACTGCTCCAGGCGGATCCTTTCCAGAGACTGCTCAGGAAAACGATCACAACCTTGCATTGTTCCTGGGGAAAACCAGACAGTTCCTCAACAGCAGTCTCAGAAAAAATTGGATGAGGGAGGTTTTTAAAAGCCCCCTGAAAAACTGATGGGGTGCCCTTTCCCCTGGATTTAAAGGTCCCCTTAGTGGAGGCACCGGTGGTTGCATTGCATTCAGGAGCTATTCTATCGAATGACCCTGTAGATGAAAAGAATGAATCTCTGCTGTAAAGAAATCCCGTGAGGCGACCTCTCTTGCCGTCAGATCGTCAGCGGTACTTTCGAACTTCACAAGTAATGTGGGAGGACAACCTTATTCAGCAAGGGGATCCAGACCCACTAACATTGGAAAGAGCCCTGCTGAAGATCCCGTGGGTGGGCCAATTTGTTGCGGATGATTCACAGGACAGTGTGTGGGATGCTGCAAGGGCTCAAGCAGCTAATGTAGTAATAAGGCCTAATCTCTGGATTAAACGATGGAAGGTGGACTCTTTGACAAAATCCAATCTTCCAACTGAAAAATGTTCTACAACACTCCTCTTTGGGGAAGGACCTCATAATAAAGTCTTAGTGGAGAAAAAAGTAAAAGAAAAAAGCCATGCCATCCTCAGCACAGCTCAAGGGCAGGGATTACAGGAAGAAGAACTTTCAGCCCTTCCGTTCCTGTCACACATCCAATAGGGGCAGGGATCACAAGGACGCCAGAGGAGGACGTCACTTTGGATACCAACCAAGAGGACACCACCGTCAACCCCCCTGCCAAAGACAAAAGGACACAAATGTCCAAGAAAAAAGAGCAGTCATCATGATGACAGAATAGGAGGGCGGCTGTGAGGTCTCTTCCAGCAGTGGTGACAAACCACATCAGACAGCTGGGTTCTGTCCATCGTAGGAAAAGGATACAGAATTCAGTTCAGAGAAATCCCCTCTTACTGTTTCATTTCTTCACTGGTCCCCACAGATCCCAGAAAGGCACTACTCCTTCAGGAAGCTATACAACACCTGGCAGAAATTAGAGCCATAGAGACTGTGCCCCTACATCAGTGTTTTCAGGGGGTGTACTTGAAACAGCTACTCCCATGACCTTGGGTCAGTCACAAGTTCTCTCAGAGCTGTTCTCGAAAGAACAGTTCTCAAAAGAGCTCTCTTGGCCCCACCTACCTCACAGGGTGTCTGTTGTGGGGAGGGGAAGGGAAAGGAGGTTGTAAGTCGCTCTGAGACTCCTTCGGGTAATGAATGGCCGGGTATAAATCCAATCATCATCTCCTCCCCCTCCTCCTCCTCCTCCTTTCCTTGTACCCAAGAAAACGGGAGACTGGCGAGCAATACTGAACCTCAAAGACCTCAATTTGTGGGTCACTCAACAAAAATTCTCTATGCTCTATTTTACAAACTATACACCAAGGGGACTCTTTGACTTCATTGGACCTCAAGGAGGCATATCTACATATACCTATTCACCCAACATCCAGAAGGTTCCTAAGATTTGCCTTCAAGGGCCAACAGTTTCAATACAATGCACTACCTTTTGGCCCGTCATCATCTCCTTGGGTTTTTACGAAGGTTGTAATTGCTGTAATAGCAGCCCTTAGACAGAGGGGGACACACGTCTATCCCTATTTTGACGACGTTCTGATCAGAGCTCAAAACTGCAATCAGAGCAATGAGGACGCCCAAGTGGTGGTACAGACCTTAAAGAGACACGGCTTCCTGATAAACATACCCAAGAGCAAGCTGTCCCCTTCACAGGACTTGATACCTCTAGGTGCTTGAAGAAACACCAGACAATCAACTGTGTACTTACCAGCAGACAGGCAAACAAAAATCAAAGAGATAATGAGGAGTATTCTCAAACATACTCAGACAGAGGTGATGGAACTTGGTCAGCTGCTGGGACTGTTCACTGCAACCACAGAGGTGGTTCCATGGCCCAGAGACTGATCAGAGAAAGGAAATACAAATTGATTCAAATTCAGGCATAATTAAGGAGGTCCCTATGCTGGTGGACACACACGAGGAATCTCAGACAAGGAGTTCCACTGGTCCAACCCCCCCTCCCCCAATAGTAGTAGCAATAGAAGTGTATCTCAGGGGCTGGTGGGCCCACTGCCTAGACAAGGTGGTTCAGGGGACTTTGGTCCCCGGAAAAAGCCCAACACAGCATAAACGCGTTGGAACTCGGGGCTGTAAACGTTGCCCTCGGGGCTTTCTAAGATCTGTTGCAAAACAAGGCGGTCCTGATCCGTACAGACAATATCACAACCAAGGCACACATAAACCACCAAGGGGGCACAAAAGCACTGCGGAAACATCAGGAGTTGGAACAAATACTCGGCTGGGTGGAAGAGCACCCATAAATTATCAGAGCACAACATCTCAAGGGATCACTAAATCTTCAAGCAGATTGGCTAAGCTGCCAAGACATCAACCAAACAGAATGGCCACTGAACGACCAGGTCTTCTGGGAAGTAATGAAGAGGTTTGGAATACCAATACTAGATCTTTTTGCGACACAGAAGAACAGGAAGGGACACCGGTTCCTGTTACGCTTCTATGAAAAGGAGATGGAGGGCGTGGATGCCCTGCAACTCCCCTGCCTAAAAGGACTGCTATACGCCTTTCTCCCTGACATCAGTTCTGAGCAGGGTACTGCAGAAAATCAGGAGGGAAGGGGTAGATGTCATACTAGTGGCTCCTTACTGTTCGAGGAGAACTTTGTTCTCCGAGCTGATGCAACTGTCGGTCATGAAATCTTGGAGACTGCCGGAAAGGAGAGATCTCTTGACTGAGGATCCGATAGTTCATCCGGACCCCGTTGACGACATGGAAACTGACAAAAGATGTGATATTAGCAGGTCTATCCAACTGACATTATGTTTCAGGCCAGACAACCAGCCACCAGGCCCATTTACAATTATACTTGGAGGGCTTTTTGTAAATGAGTGACTGGTCAAGGAGTAGATCCCCTGAAGCCTACCAGACAAGACATTATCAGGTTTATTCACTCAGGATGGAAAAGGGCCCTGCAACTGAATACACTGAGGAGGCAGGTAGCTGCAATTGCAGTGGTACTTAGGAATAGGGGATTGGGACCTATTGCCTCTGATAAATGCATAAAAAGATACCTTAAAGGCACGACACAATTAACACCTCCAGTGCAGCATAGATTTCCATCTTGGAGTTTATCCAAGGTGTTGCAAGCGCTTACAAAGTCCCCCTTTGAACCTCTGCATCAGGTAGACCTAAAACCTCTATCCTGGAAGATGGTCTTCCTTGGTTAGGAGAGTTTCAAAAATAGGTGCTTTATCTGCGAGAAAAGAGTTGTGTGTGTGTTTCAGAAGGACGCTGTAATTTTGAGAATTGATCCATCCTTCATCCCAAAAGTACACTAAATGTTTCACATGAATCAACAAATTGTTTTGCTATCCTTTTGTCCAAAGCCCATTCATAAAAAAGAAAAGATGTGGCATACATTAGATGTTGGAAGGGCCCTCCACATCTATATAAATAGGACGGCATCTGTTAGACAACCAGACACTCTATTTGTTTCACACATGTCTCAACATTTGGGAATGAACGTATCAAAAACTGCTATAGCTTTCTGGATTAGGATGTATACAAGAGGCGGGACCCGCAATACTTGTGGGGGGGGGGAGTATTCCCCACAGCTCCCGGCCTGCAGAAGCAGGAGACGCGGCAGCAGGCGAGCCCAGCCTTCTCCCTCCCTCCTCCCCAGTGGTGGTGGCAAGGCCGGCCCACCAAGCTTTCTCCTTTCCCCCTCCCTCCCTCCCCAGCAGCGGTGGCAAGGCCTGCTGGCCCGCCAAGCTTTCTTTTTCTCCCCTCCCTCCCTAGCAGCAGCAGCGGCGAAGCCAGCCTGCCAAGCTTTCTCCCTCCCCTCCTCCCTCCCCGGCGAGGGCGAGGCTGGCCCGCCAAGCTTCCCTCCCTAGCAGCAGCGGCGAGGCCTGCCTGCCAAGCCTTCTCCTGCCCCCTGTCCCCTGTGGTGGTGGCAAAGCTCCTTTACTTTTGGGGGGAATTTAAGTATCCCTTCTATAGTTTTTTTACAGTTTTTAGATTTTTCTGCACATCTGGGGATTGCCCCAAATGTGCAGGAAAATCTCCCTGCCCCCCAGGTGCACCCGATGTGCGGATTGAGATATCCACATGCAGGGGGCGCCTTGGCTATTAGATATATAGATTTGTGAGCATACGAAGGGAGTGCCTGTTGGGATCACAGCGCACTCCAACAGGGCTGCTGCGACTTGGCAGCCTTTGCCACTCGGGCTCAGATTGAGGGAATCTGTAGGCCAGCCGCTTGGTCTTCCTGCACCACACTTGTAAGGCACTATAGGATAGACCAACAGACTTTTGCTGGGGCTGCCCTTGGAAGGAGGGTTCTGCAAAAGGTGTTGGAGGTATAAATATACAGTTTGTTCGCCCACCCAGTATAGCTTGGTTATATG
Source organism: Gekko japonicus (assembly GCF_001447785.1). Lineage (NCBI taxonomy): Eukaryota > Metazoa > Chordata > Lepidosauria > Squamata > Gekkonidae > Gekko > Gekko japonicus. Next base: position 143,660 of record NW_015159791.1, read on the forward strand.
ACTAGTTGGGATGTACTTACCTGGAAGTTTCTTCTCTTCAGTGGGGCGGAGGCATCTATTTTTTCCCCTCCCTATGAATCTGATATTGAGTGATGTAAGGGGACACTTATAGTGTGAAAATGTTTTGAACAACTGATGTCTTTATTCTACTGCCGTCATTTAAAAAAAAAGAACCTATATCAATAAAGAAGTTTGTTCAGTTTTTAAGGATTTCTTGACTTGAGTGAGTTTTAGGTTCTTATTGGGCTAGGGCTGTCCTGTGTCTGGCAGGGCGCCCTCGCTGGGTCCAGGGAAAAAATTGGCATAGCCCTGCCTGGAGCGAGTCTAGGCGTGGCCTAACCAGTTTGGATGCCTTCACCCCACTGAAGAGAAGAAACCTTCAGGCAAGTACAATGTTGTGCGCTGTGTCTCTCTGTCCAAATCAGGGGTCCCCAACATTGTGCCCGTGGGCTGTTTGGTGCCTGCCAACACCTTTCCTGGTGCCCACCAAGTACTTTTAGTAAGTGGAGGGGGGTTAGGTGGTGGTGGTGGGATTTGCCCAGCAGGGCTTCCAAAGGTTTCTGTCTGAAATGTCAGATACTTACTATTCGAGTTCTGTAGGACCTCACTCCCTGACATTTTGTGGTCTCCCTGAAGCAGCCCTTGTGTGAATTCTGCCCTGTGCCAGAATTCTAAAGGTGCCCACGGGTTCAAAAAGGTGACTGGTCAAGGAGCTGAACAGGCTGACCCTGTAAGTTCCCATAGCAAGAGCACACAAGTAACCAGACTGGTGTTATTAAAAAGTATTTATAACGTTTATTGGAAGAATAGACAAGTTAATATAAATATAGCCAGCAGATTACCAAAAGTCACATAGAACACAAAACAATAAAACTAGCTTTTATCTACCTAACACTTCTGAGAATTCTGTTAGGTGGTACAAAAAGTACATCCATGTTCAGGCCTCAAGTTAGCGCAGATGACGATTTCAGCAATTTGCCAAGCATAGATTCAGGCCTCTATCTGTGAAGTCTCAAAAAAGGAACTATAGCCCCCGGGAGGATATCATAATTATAGTTTTTGACCCCTCAGGTCAGGTGATGGTGACATCCAATCCTAACACGCCTTCAGGAAAATTCTCCTGATCTTCCCCCTCCCGAAGTAGTAGTAACCATCGATAGACTTATCCTCCATCAATCTGTCTATTCCCCTTTTAAAGCTGTTTATTCCTGTGGCCATCATGACACCCTCTGGCAGCGAATGCCACATTTTAATCACTCTCTGTGTAAAGTAGTATTTCCTTTTGTCCATCCTGAGTCTGCTGCTCATCAGCTTCATTGGACGCCCTCTTCCCACCAGGAGGGGTGGTCCCCCCCCCCGAGTCCTGTTATAGGGGAACCTTCAGTGGAAGATGTTTGGATCTGAGCTTGGAGACTCAGGTGCTGCCCCTCCCTCATCTGGGACAGCTGTGGCTCTGAGGCTGCCGGGCAAGGAGCACAGCTGGCTTACCCGGTGAACCGGGCCTCCTAGCCACAGAGGTCTGATCAGCCCGATCAGATTTGCACGTGACCTTGTGGAGCCAGGGTTAGGCTGATCCATATTTCTGTCTTGCAGCCCCTGGGAAGTCTGTGCACTGGAAGCTGGGAGCCGATGGTGACGTCTGGGTGTGGGTGATGGGGGAGCACCCGCTGGATAAGCCGTATGACCTGCTCTGTGATGAAGAGAGGAGGAGGCGGTCGCTGCCGGAAGCAGAGGCACTGAGGTCGGTATGACTCTTCCAACGTGCCAGTGAGCGGAGGGAGGGGGGGGGGGGGAATCTGGTCCTTCCAGTTTGCCAGGCTGACTTTTCCTGCCAGTCAAGAGAAGTTTCTTTGAGCCAGGCATGCAACAGTATAAAGCAGGAACGTCTCCTTTCAAGTTAAGCAGTTCCATAACACATTTTTTTTTTACTGTTCGAAGGCCTTTGCTTATCAACTCGACACTGGCAGAATGCATATTGTCCCCCACTCTCTTGGTCAGCAGCCATTTTTTTCCGGAATAACTGAAAAATAGTTTGAGTCCAGTCAGGCACCTTGAAGACCAACAAAGTTTGATTCTGGGCGTAAGCCGTTGTGTGCATATCTGGATCTGATCCAGGGTGCCTTTTGCACACGAAAGCTGCTACCCAGAATTAAACTTTGTCGGTCTTAAGGGTGCCCCCGCTGGACTCAAACTTTGTTCTGTTGCTTCAGACCAGCACAGCGGCCCCACCTGAAAAATAGTTGCAACTCTGTGGAATTCTCCCCAACTCCAGCTTCTCCATCGGCTATGTGAGCTTCTGGCATGCCCAATAGAGACCTAGTAGACAACACTCACAAGGTACTTAACATAATAGACATTGGAAAGCGAAACAAAATGGAAACGATCTTGCTTTCTCTAGACCTAGAGAAAGCCTTTGATTCGATAGAACAGTCATATCTAAAGGAACTATTGCGGAGGATGGGGTTTGGACAAAAATTCTAAAATGTCATCAATGCCATTTACAAAAACCCACAATCGTGCCTAAAAATTAACGACACCCTCTCAGAACCATTTAACCTGGAAAAAGGCACAAGGCAGGGGTGCCTACTGTCACCTTTATTATTTGCAATTGCAATAGAACCTCTAGCTAACATGATAAGAAAGTCGAATGGAATTGACGGAATTGAAATAGGGAAGAAAAATTACAAACTTACATTGTTCACGGATGACATATTGTTTCTAACTAACCCAAGCGAATCACTGATATCTCCAAAAGGTACTTGATGGATACAGCAAGGTCTCTGGTTTGAAAATAAACCAAACAAAATTAAAACTGATGCCCATCAGCATAGCTCAAACAACAAAGGACAAAATTCTAGATTCATCTAATTACGAATGGACTGAATCCACCTTAACATATCTTGGAATCAAAATTTCAAGAAATCTCAATGAATTAATAGAACAAAACCACATACATATATTTGAGGAGATAAAAACACAATTACAAAGGTGAGACAAAACAAATCTGAGCTGGACGGATAGGTACAACTTAATAAAATCCTTCATTCTCCCTAAATTCATCTTCCTTTTCAGAACCACACCATTGGAAATACCAAGCTCAAAATTAAGAGATTGGCAAAATACATTAAACAACGTCCTCTGGGCTCAAAAAAAAGCACAGACGAAGGGCACAAATATTATACAGATCCGACAACATGGGAGGAATGAAATTCCCAAGTCTAATGAACTACTACCATGCCACTCATCTCGCCAGATTAATAACCATGCTTAAAACAGAATGCACTCCAGACTGGATCAACATAATATCGGGAAATGCAAAAACTTTCACCCTCAGAGATATTATTTGGCAACAGGTTGGCTTTAGACCCAAAGAAGTGAAACAAAATGAATTTCTAAATGCAACATTAACAATCTGGGACAAATTCAGGAAAAACCTCACACCAACGATATCAAGGTTCTCCTCATTTTTTTGGAGAAGTCTGGTACCCCCGCCCAAGAGTATGCAAAATGGAGAGACGCAGGAATCCTAAAACTAGAAGACATGAATTGAATAAAGAGATAATGAGCAAAAACGAACTGGAAATTAAATTCAATCTTAGGATACCATGGTATCAGTACCTTCAATTTACTCACATGTGCTCAAAAATAAAGCTCAGAGAAATCTTACAAAAACTGGCAACTCCGACTCGCTGATGAGAAAGCAAAAAAGGGGTAATATCCAAAATATATGCCATTTTAAGAGTGTTACAAGAAAACAATATCAAAAATACTGGGAAACAATCTGCAAAACTGATCTCACCCAAGACAAATGGCTAGACATCTGGAGAACACATGAAAACAAACCCCCCATCATCACACAAAAATGGTAAAATTTCAGATTAATATCCAAGTGGTATAAAACTCCTCAACAAATTTCATACATCTCCAGCAATGCTGGTCCCCTTTGCTGGAGGGGATGTAAAGAAACAGGTAACTACATACATTGTCAAACCCAAAGGAGAACACAATGATACTACATGTATATGGTCTCCTATCTTATCATACCTAACTACCAAAGATTCAATACCCGATGTAATAGGTACTCTTCGCCTTTTGTAGCGTTTATAGCACAATACACAGTTTGATATATAGTATGAACTGTACGGAAAGAATCCTCACCACAGTATAGATTAGATTGATTAAAGCACTTTTTGTATGTATAACGAAAAATACGTTAATTATATGTATTTACCTATCTTGCATAACCCTGTTAATGAGATAATGAGAAAATTGCATAAAACTGATTTTGGGGGGAAAAGAAAAGCCCGTTCTTGTTTTTGGTCAGCAATAGTCCTGTTTGTTGCCTTTTCTAGGGAAAGTGATTGTGCAAATGGTGAAGGATCAACTTCAAGGTTTTCTAGTGGTTAAGGGCGCGGACTCTAATCTGGGAGAACTGGGTTTGATTCCCCATTCCTCCACTTGCACCTGGCTGGATGACCTTGGGCAAGCCGTAGTTCTGATAAGAGCTGTTCTTGAAAAAGAGCAGTTTCTGTCAAGAGCTCTCTCAGCCCCACCTACCTCACAGGGTGTCTGTTGTGGGGAGGGGGAGGGGGAGGGAAAGGAGTTTGTAAGCCGCTCTGAGACACCTTTGGGTAGTGAAGGGTGGGGTATAAATCCAGTCTCCTCTTCTTCTACATCCCCTGGCAGCAAATTCCACATTTTAATCACCCTCCGTGTAAAGTAATATTTCCTTTTGTCCATCCTGAACCTGCTCTTCATAGGACTACACTCAGAGTTTAGGAGAAAAGATCGAAATTCTAAAAGTTTACTGGAGATAAGAATAAGAAGAACAGATAATGGAGAGGAAGCATGTTTTTAGGAATTAAGGAGGTTTTTTTGGGGGGGGATGTCATCTATGCTGCCATGGGGGTGGGGAGGTTAGTTGTATGCTAATTGCCATTGCATTCCTTCTGTGCTTCTTCGCTGCTGTAACGCTTATCTCTAAGTTCTGCAGGTGGTGGAATGTTGATGTCTAGTTCTAAGGGAACCGTGGGAGCGAGCTTGGTTCTCAGCTTCAGCGCAAACGGCCGAAGCGCCTTCTCCCGCACGCGGGAGTGGGGCTAATTGGCCAGGGCAGTGGTGTGTGTGTGTGCATACGAATACCCTATATCCTATTATGCCCCAGGGGCAGCCGCCATTCTTAACAGTGCCTATGTTAATGCATCTATAGCTCTTCAATAAAGTATTACCTTTCCTGATAAGCATGTACTACGTTGTTGGCTGTGGGTTCTGACATTTTCAGGGTTGAAAGTGCATTTAAGCACTGCAGGGAGCTTAAACTTGTGTTTAACTCCCTCCCCTTGTATAACAGGGCACACGTTTATTGTACTTCACATAGACAAAGACTAACTCTAACGGCCAACAGGGCCAACTATATACATATCCACCAGCAACCCCCCCATTCCCATTGGAGGGTTTAAATGTCCCGCCAAGGTGGCTATTGGTTGGGGCTGGGGAATCCAGGATCCGAAGTTTCCTTTGTTTTCGGATCCAAGCTCTGGCCTGTCCACGGACCCCTGGAGGCGGTCCACGTACATAACAGGGAGCAAATGAGTACTTTGGAAGGCAGCTCATATGTATTATTTATTCATCAATTGTCATATCAGGCAAAAGTGTTTCACATTTATTAGCAATTTCAAATTTACATGAGACGTACTGGAATATAAATTCAATATAAATCTGCTGAGGGACGGCCTCCTGGACTCCGCCCCAGATACTTTGGACAGGGCTTTGGAGGCCGTTGCTGGGTGGTTGCAGCAGAGCCGGCTGAAACTGAATCCAACAAAGACGGGAGGTCCTGTACCTGAGCCAGGGTGTGTGTGCAAGAGCAGGAATCAGGCTCTGGCCTTTGGTGCCGGCACCAAGGGTAAGGAGCCTAGGGGTGGTCCTGGATGCTCCGCTTTCCATGGAGGCCCAGGTCACCACTATTGCCAGGTCAGCCTTTTGTCATCTTCAGCTGATCAGGCAACTGGTTCCCCATCTCTCCCCTTGGGACTTGGCTGCACTTGACCCATGCAACAGTCACTTCCAGGCTAAATGACTGTAACTCGCTTTACACAGGCTTCCCCATGAAATTGACTCGGAAGCTCCAGCTAGTGCAAAGTGTGGCAGCGTGCCAGCTGACCGTGACATCAGTGCGGGCGCACGTTCAGGTGGTGCTCAGCCAATTGCACTGGCTGCCAGTTGAGTATCGGATCCGTTTCAAGGTGTTTGGGCTGACCTTTAAAGCCGTCAGGGACTGTCTCTCCCCACATGTGCCCTGGAGAGCCTCCCACTCGGCAGATGATCATTTACCAGTTGTCCCCGGACGTCTGCCTAGCCTCGACCAGGGCCAGGGCTTGGCATGGCATGGCTTTAGCTGTCCTGGCCACGGCCTGGTGGAACATGGTTCCCACTGCAATCAGGGCCCTGTGGCAACAAAAAACACCGAGAAACCCCACTGGATGTGTTCCAAGCAATAGATTCCAAATCGTCTATGACAACTTTGGGAACCTCCCTGAAAAAAAGGACCTGAATCAGGCTGTTCCCCTGACTGCTCCCCCGTCCCCCCCCATTTTCCAAGCTTTTCAACAGTGTTAGCTGATTGACTGTTAGGTGTGAGAGATCAAATAGAATTCGTCTAGGTGACCCCCAAAGATCCCTTCCAACTCCTTGACACTCTATGAAAGGTGGAAGGGTGGCATTTGCTTCCATCATCCCAGATTGCTCACCCCCTTCACTCCAGTTCGAACAGAAAACAATGGGGTGGCTGCAATCGAGTGTCTGTACAGACACTCAGCCTACAACCGATCAAGGGAAGGGGCAGAACTAAGCCCCACCTTCAAAGTGGTGGAACTAAGCTTCACTCTCCTCCCCCCCCCCGCGAGGGTTCTTTTATTTAAAAGCTGGATCACTGTGAAGTGAGGAGAAGGGGGATTTGCTGGGCCGGGGGGGGGGAATGGATGGAGTGCAGATATGGGGGCATGACAGCAGCAAGTGGTGTGGGAAGCTATCCTGCTTCCTCTGGGGGGGGTGACTTTCCCCGCCCCCTGTGGAAGAAGCCTCTCCTGCACCTTGCGCTGCAGCTCCGGGGCTTATGGATGCAGTCCACCAGTGCCAAACCCCTCCCTGTGCTGTTTCCATAAGGCGTCTAGGGGAAGCCTTCACAGAGCCTTCCGTGACATCACCAGAAACCAAACTCACGTCAGGAGTGGAGGGTGTGAGAGAAAATTTCATGGAGCAGGAGATGCTGAAAGGGGTGAGACAAGCCCCAGCTGCAGGAAGTGCCCCCAATCAAGACGGCACCCAGGTAACTGTCCTGCTTTGTGTTTTGCTTATGAAAGTTTGCCTGAAACTGAGGAGGGAGTTCTGCAGTGCGTGTGATGGTGCTGGGGGTGCCACTTACCCCCTTCCAGCACGAGGGCTTCCAGTGATCCTTCTTCCGTATGCCGGTGCCAGAAGTCTCCGAGCCACTTGGTGTTCCATGGCAATTTAGATTTAGGAGGTGTCTCAGAGACATGGCGGAAAGGGGAAATCTATGGGATACAGCCGTTCCTGGACATAAGCTGTATAGGCAGGACAGGGAGGGATGGGTTGTTGTTGGTGTTGCATTGTACATCAAGGAGGGCATGGAATCAAATGTTTGAAAACATCAGGGGAATTATTAACTCCCCAACAGAAGCAAAATGGATGGAAGAGTTACTTAAAAGTGGGAGTGTACTGTGGGCATGGTCCGCCTGATCAAACCCTTTAAGCTGATCTTGAAATGGAGAAGGAAATAAGGGAGGTGACTAAAAGCAGATAATGTTATTATACTGGGAGATGTCAACTACCTTCACATTGATTGGGTAAACATGCGCTCAAGTCATGTTGTAGAAAGGAGATTCCTAGACATCATAAATGACTGTGTACTGGAACAGTTGGTCACAAAGCCAACTAGAGGGGTAGTGATCTTGGCTAGGTTCTGAGCCACTTTCAGGACCTGGTGAGTGAACAGTGACCACAATGCTATTAACTTTAGCATTCAGGTCAATGGAAAGTTACCCCTAAAGTCCAAAACTTTCTGTCTCAATGAACTGAACATGACCCCAGGCTCTGGCAAAAGAAATATAAGTCAATAATTAGGCATGCCAAAAGAGATTTTTGAGGAGCAGGTTGTCAAAAGCATCAAGACAAACAATAAACATCATTTAAAATAAATCTGGAGCAGGAAATCAGCCAGAGAAGTAGTGGAGCTTTTGGATGACAAAGGAATAAAGGGATTGCTAAAGGAAGATGGGGAGATGGCAGAGAATCTCAAGTACTTTTTTGCTTCTGTGTTCACTGTGAAAAGTGTGGGGTACGTACCCATGCCACAGCCACTGTTTTCAGGAAGGGAGTCTGAAGAACTGAGCCAAATTTAGGTGACCAGAGATAAAATTCTGGCCCTTTGGGGGAAATCAAAAACCGGTAAGTCTCCAGGTCCTGAGTTTTTAGGTAGAATTCTTATGGAACTCAGATGTGACGTAGTTGATCTACTAACTCGTATATGTAACCTATCACTAAATTTAGCTACTGTAGCAGAAGACTGGAGAGCAACAAATGTTACACCAATATTTTAAAAGGGATCCAGAGGGGAACCAGGAAATTACAGACCAGTCAGGCTCATGTCTGTACCAGGCTAATTAGTAGGAACTGTAGTCAAAGATAGAATGGTTGGGCACATAGAGGGACAAAGCCTGCTGAGGGAAAATCAGCATGGCTTCTGCAAAGGGATGTCCTGCCTCACCAAACCTTTGGAGTTCTTTGAGAAGGTGAACAAGCATGTAGACAACTGTAACCCAGTAGACATTATATACTTGGACTTTCAAAAGGCTTTTGAAAAGGTACCTCACTAAAGACTCTTGAGTAAACTTAGCAGTTAGGGTAGAAGAAGACGGGCTCTCTTATGGATTAAAAAGTGGTTAAATGACAGGAAACAAAGCGTAGGAATCAATGGACAGTTCTCACAATGGAGGGAAGTAAGCAGTGGGCTCCCCCAAGGATTGGTATTGGGGCCGGTACTATTTAATTATTCATAAATGATCTGGAACTAGTGATGAGTAGTGTAGTGGCCAAGTTTGCAGATGACCCCAAATTATTCAGGATGGTGAAAACCAGGGCTGACTGTGAAGAGCTCCCAGGGGACCTCCACAAACAGGGTGAGTGGGTGAGAATGTGGCAAATGAAGTTCAGTGTTGGTAAGTGTAAGGTGATGCATGATGGGAGAAAAAAAATCCCAACTTCAAGTATAGGCAAATGGGGTCTGAACTTGCTGAGAGGGAAAAAGATCTTGGGGTCATAGTGGATAGCTCAATGAAAGTGTTAACTCAGTGCACTGCAGTGGTGAAAAGGGCAAACTATGTTAGGGATTACTAGGAAAGGAATTGGGAATAAAATGGCCAATATTGTAGTGACCCTGTATAGATCTATGCTGCAGCCTCATTTGGAATACTGTGTACAGTTCTGGTCACCGTATCTCAACAAGCACATTGCAGAGCAGGGATAAGTACAGAGGAGGGCAATCAAGATGATTAGGGGGCTGGACCACCTTCCTTATGAAGAAAGGCTGAAGAGTCTGGGACTTTTCAGTTTAGAAAAGAGATTACTTAAGGGGGGGGGGACATGATAGAGATTAATAAAATTACAAGGAATAAGGGCCGTTGTGGAAATAAATACAATAAGCTCTAGAAGGAGGCTCTGGGCGGGTGCCCTGGCCTTGGGCACTCAGCGTCAATTTGCTTTGGTGACCTTGGCAGCATATAATGACACAGAATCCACTGTTTTCTCCAGGGGAACTGATCTCTGCCATCTGAAGAGCAGCTGTAATTCTGAGTGATCTCCAGCCCTCAGCAGTGATTCCCCAGGAGGGAATGGCTGGTTTGGAAGGGGGAGTCTATGGCATTGTACCTGTTTGAGGTCCCACCTCTCCTCAAACTCCACCCTCTCCAGGCTCCACCCTTCAAATCTCCCAACCTGGAGCTGGCAACCCTATCTCCTTCCAAGCCAACAATCAACCTACCGTTATCTGCAGCCTCCACCATGCTCTGAAGCCCTGACTGCTATGTCACACTGGCTGTCATAGGGGGGCCATCTCAGCAGAGTATAAGGACACAGAGTCTAGCATTTTATCCAGGGGAACTGATCTCTGCCGTCTTGAGAGCTGTTGTAATTCTGAGTGATCTCCAGCCCTCACCTGGAGATTGGCAACACTGGTTCCCCAGGAGGAAAAGTATAGTGTTTCTCTGCAATGGGGGTCAAAGCAGCTTACATCATTCTCCTCTCCCCCTTTGGACTTGCACAACAACCCTGTGAGGTAGGTTAGGCTGAAAGTCTGTGACTGGTCCAAAATCACCCACTCAGGGATCTCCAGGAATTTCCCAACCTGGAGCTGGCAACCCTAGTCAGGACTGACCCCAGTGAGTTTTCTCCCAAAGGCCAAAATAGGTGTAGAAAAGGGTCTCCTCCCCTACCTTTTACTGACAGAACCAAGCTTCGTTGTCTAGCAACAGGCACTGAGGGGAAAGTAGGGTTGCCAGCTCTGAGTAGGGAAATACCTGGAGATTGGGGGGGGGCAGATCCTGTGGAGGACAGCGTTTGGGGAGGGGAAGGACTCAGCAGGGTATAATGCCATAGGGCCTACCCTCCAAAGCAGCCATTTTCTCCAGGGGAACTGATCTCTGTCATCTGGAGATCAATTGTAACCGTGGGAGATCTCCAGGTCCCATTTGGAGATTGGCAACCCTACGGGAAGGTCAGCTGCACAGCAGGGGGTTGAAGAGAATGGTTTGATGGCTGCTGGCCCCCTTTGGTAGCCAGCCCTCCAGCCATGGCGGAGCCAAGCAGGAGAGACAGTCGTTTTCACAGTTTATTTTGACAGGAAAGTGGCTAAGCTGGCAGTGGAAAGGGGAGAGGGTTATGCTGAAAGTCTGTGAGTGGTCTGAAATCACCCAATCAGCTCCCACAGCAAGAACCAGGGTCTGGCAGACCTTGCTCTGAAGTATTGTTAGGCCACACTGGCTGTGGTATCGCCTGGTATCACAACTGAACTCCAGACAACAGATCTCTCTCTCCCCCTGCTCTCTCTCCCCCTGGAGAAAATAACTGCTTTGGAGGGTGGACTCTATGGCATTCTATTCAGCTGAGGCTTCTCCCCTCCCCCAAATCCTGGTTTCTGTAGACTTTAGCACAAAATATCCAGGAATATCCCAACCTGGAGCTGGCAACCCTAGTCAGGACTGGTCCCAATGAGTTCCCCACAAAGGCCTGGAAAGGGTTTCATTCCTTTGTCTTTTTACTGAAAGAACCAAGGTTGGTTGCCTAGCAACAGCCACTGAGGGAAAAGTTAGTCCCACAGGAGCCAAGCAGGAGAAATGTCTTCGTCCGGAGAGACAGCCATTTGGCAGTTATTCTGACAGAGAACAGTGGCTGAAGTGGCAGTGGGCGGGGAAGAGGACCCAGCACCCAGCCAATGGCACGTAAGTACTCTTTGAGTGGCGGTCTGATGGAGTACACTGCACAGCCAATGGAAGAGCTGGAAATGGCCAATACGTAAGGGAATTATTATTAAAGATGCAGGGGTTGAGAGACAAAGTGAAATTTTCCTCCCTCCCCCAAAATATTAGGGCATCTGATGAAGCTGATGGGCAGTAGGTTCAGGAAGGACAAAAGGAAATACTGCTTTACATAGAGTGTGATCAAATTATGGAATTTGCTTACAGAAGATGTAGTGATGGCCAAAGAATTAAACAGCTTTAAAGGGGGATTAGATAGATTCATGGACAATACATCTATCAGTGACTTACTAGCCATGGTGACTGGGGGGACCGTCCACATTCAGAAGCAGTCAGTCTCTGAATCTCGGAGCCAGGAGGCAACATCATGGGAAGGCCTCGGCCTCTATGCCCAGAGAAACAGAGAAACTGTTCGGCCACTATGTGAGACAGGATGCTGGACTACATGGACCACTGGTCTGATCCAGCAGGGCTCTTGTTATGTTCTCAATCCCCCACTGGTGCTTGAATTGAACACTAGAGAAAAAATGGAGGGAAAAACAGCAGCATGTGATGCATGACATCAGTTCCAGCAGAAAGCATGAAGTGATACTCTAGTTATCCAACAATCTCTGTCCAGATCTTCAGAGAGTGTTGGATTGCTAGAGTCGTTTCAGGGCTTTCAGCCAGAACTGGCATTGCTCATGACGCAACGCAATTCCCGCACTCTCCCCCCAGAGCCTGGCTAGTCTCCTGCTGCTGGGCTGGCTGCCTAGCTGATGCCTACAAATAACCCACAGCTAAAATCAGGGTGAAGGTAAGACACAAGTTAAGCCATTTCCTTGCCGTTGTGCTCGTTCTCAGGGCTGCTGCAGGTCTTGAAATGGTGACTTCTTGGCTATCAGACAGGAAGTTCAGCAGACCCACCAAATACACCACCTTGCCTCAATCAGCCAGATCAGCAGGTCCAGCTTCTGTGCTCCAGATGTGGTCAGGTGCCAGGATGACAGATAGTTTGTCCAAGCCATGCCAGAGATCCAGGAACATAAGAACATCAGAGGAGCCCTGCTGGATCAGAGCAGTGGTCCCTCTAGTCCAGCATCCTGTCTCACACAGTGTCCAGCCAGAGAGGCCCAGGTGGTCAGCCGTGTTGGTCTGAAGCCATAGAAAAAATTTAGAGTCCAGCCGGGCACCTTTAAGACCAACAAAGTTTAATTCTGAGTATGAGCTTTTGTGTGCAGGCACACTTTTTCAAATACATTGGAAGGAAGGTAAGGTTCAAACTTATAGACCGGGCCTGAACAGCGAATTAACATGTAACATGAAGAAGATGTTTTAAGATATGTGAATAGAAAGCTACATGATAAGCTAAGGTAGGTCAACAGCTGTAAAGTAATAAATATGTTAAAATAAGACTGAGACTCTCCATTCACTCCTCTCAGACATGGAGGTCACTTAACTGTATTTCTTTTTCAGAATATTATATTAGAATACTGAATGTAATACAAGGAATATTGGAATGTTTGGCTGACATACACTACGCCCACCTCTAAAAAGAAAAGAAAAAATAATCCCATATCCTCCCCTATCGCTGAACCTTCCCCTGCCTAACCACCCCCACTCTGAAGCCTGGCAGCCGCAGTGTTTCAGCTTGTGCAGAGAAGGCTATTTTACTTTCCCCAGCCTGCTCTCATGGTCCATACTCTGAGCCTAGGACCCAAGGGAAAACATGAAATGGCTGGGCATTGTAAGCTTCTCTTCCCTTCCAGGTCTACTCAGAGTTGGAAGTGACTGTCTTTCTCATAATAGGCCATAGCCTGGTTCTTTTACCTGGAAATGCCAGGGACAGAACTCTACATGCCAAGCAGAGGCTCTCAACTGAGTCATGACCTGGAAAGCCCAGGCAAAAACCTAATGCTAACTAAGCACTACCCCCAAGAAGAATGGAGGGACAGGGATTATTGATAACCCAGAACTCTAGCAAACCTAGGTGGCTCCTGTGTCAATAAACAGAAGAGAAAAGCCTCCATCAAGATGCATAACAATGTTTGGAAGCAACGAACTCGCCCACCACACACAGCAGACAGCTCCAGGAGACTCACATTGCTGGTGCCTCAAGTTCAATCAATGCAAAAGAAAACCACCCATAAGCACAGCAATTTAACAACCAAACTCTCTCCCCCCCCCCTTACACACAACAGACATAAAGAAACAGCTCCAGGAAACTCACATTGCTGGTGCCTCAAGTGCAATCTGTACAAAAGAAAATCACCTGGAAGCACAGCAGTGTTAACAACTCTCTCCCCCACCCACAGCAGCCTTAAAGAAACAGCTCCAGGAGGCTCACATTGCTGGTGCCTCAAGTTCAATCAAAACAGAAGAGAAAAGCCTCCATCAAGATGCATAACAATGTTTGGAAGCAACGAACTCGCCCACCACACACAGCAGACAGCTCCAGGAGACTCACATTGCTGGTGCCTCAAGTTCAATCAATGCAAAAGAAAACCACCCATAAGCACAGCAATTTAACAACCAAACTCTCCCCCCCCCCCCTTACACACAACAGACATAAAGAAACAGCTCCAGGAAACTCACATTGCTGGTGCCTCAAGTGCAATCTGTACAAAAGAAAATCACCTGGAAGCACAGCAGTGTTAACAACTCTCTCCCCCACCCACAGCAGCCTTAAAGAAACAGCTCCAGGAGGCTCACATTGCTGGTGCCTCAAGTTCAATCAATACAAAAGAAAACCACCTGGAAGCACAGCAGTGTTAACAACCAACCCCACCCACCCACCCCCGCAGACTTGGGGGGTCTGGATTTCCCCCATTCTGCATGACATCACCTCCCTTCATGGGTCAGCCCGGTTTCAGCCTGCTGTTTCCCTGGGTTATTTGGATGCAGTTTTGCCTTGGACTTAAATTGCCTTGACTTGAAAGCTGAGAAAATCCAGAGTGATATTTTCAATGAGTCTTGCGAATTCTTTTTGTTATGTTGTCAGGTAATTTTTTTCTTCTTTGTTAATGTGATCTAAGATTTTTGCCTTCAATTCTTCCTGTACAGAGGTGCTGTACTGGCAATGTCTCACTATTAATTATTGTTTTTTCAAGAGCAACTTCATTTTTATGGCCTAGGTCTTGGTTGATTTCATTTATTTCTTGTTCTTCATGTTCCTCCTCTGAGTGGCTGTTGCTCCTTATTTCATCTATCTCTGTTGCTGTGAAAAAGTTGTTTTGCATGATAGAATAGCACTGATGGTAGAATCAGAATACTTTTGATGGTAGAATCAGAATACTTTTCTTTCCATATTTTAAGCATCTGTTCCAAATATTCATGCTGTTCAGGCCTTGATTCAAAATAACATTGAGTGATGATTCTGTTTTGTTCCAGAAGCCCCCCCCCCCCCCTTTGTAGTTGTCGTCTCTTCGCAGGTCCCTGCTCTGGTTACTCTATAGAAGATCCTGCTTCCAGTAGCATATCAGGCCTTTGCCTCTGTCCTGTAGCCCATTTTTCTTTAAAGATCCAGGAGCACCAATGTCTGACATGGTCTTTGTTAGCCCTGGTACAGACTTTGAATGTGATTTTCTCACCATATGGAATGGGGGTTTGGGATGCATTTAGTCTGAGTCCTCAGCAGAGGCCTGTCCACCATGGGAGACCCTGCCAGCGGCTACGGGGCTGATAGCAGAGCCCTCCGCTTCACTGGAGCACACAGGCCCCACCAGCATGACAAACTAGCGGCCCATGGGAGTGTTGTCATTATTTTATGTAGTACTGTCAATTTACAAATGACTTTAGAGAGTCAGATACTCAGCTAAGAAGTCCCTATCCTAAGGGGCTGACAGAGGAAATGCACAGCTCAGAACCATTTTTCAGTAAAAATGCACATGAAAGCAGATTTGAATTTGCAATTAGTCCCGTGGAAATCCATAAGTGACCCTGGAGTCTCCGTATAGGTCTAGCACTGAACAGCTCCAATTTCTAGAGCAAAGTAGTTTTCAAGCTCCATGAGTGCTTGAGCTGCATTGCAGGTCTCAAGTTAGACAAGCCGGTAACGCAAGCAGCCAAAAAGGCCCACAGCTCTGGGATCTGTTGCCTGGGCCTAATAGCCCCCCCCCGCCCCCCTGGCTGCCAGCCGGCTCCTTGAGGCCCACCCCAGAGAGGCTGGTGCTTCAAACGCTGCTTGGGCTTCTTAGCACCCAACAGGACCACGGTTCTCTCCGCTGATCATCTTTTGTTTGTTTGGTTTCAGACTGCAGTTAGTAAGGCAAGAAGTGTAGAGGAGATGCTGGCAGATTCGATCAGTCACTCACGGAAGGTAAGGAAATATCGGTGTGTTTTTGCGAGGAAGGTATTCAGATGGAGACTAGTGCAGCACAGTGAATACTGGCATAAGCCATATTCGTAGCACAGGTCAAGGTCTTAAGTTGTGGTGCTTCCACATGGCAGGTTTCCCTGCAGCTTCCCTGCCCCAGTACTCCAGCAGCAGCTACCACAACTCTGTGCCACCAAGGGCTTCTTCAGGTTTTTATTTTTAATTGTCAATTGAGTATTGTTATATCATGGTAACAATCTGTATACTGAGCTCTCTGAATTCCCAGTTGTAATTTTTTTAAGTAAGTCTCTAGGTGCTTTCTTTTTGGAGCTATGCCTTTCCCTTTGTATCTCCACAATGAAAGAGGCCAGAGACTTACATTTAAAGAAAAAATAAAAACTGGGAATTCAGATAATCTGATACATAGATTCAGGTCTGTAGCGACAGCGGTGCCAAAAGGACAGTGCCCCATAAATCATTTCTCATGCCCCTTTAATCAGCACTAGGGGTTGATGTGAAACCTCTCGCACGTCTTTCAAGTGTAAAATTTCTACGTTAAAAAGGAAGGAGCGGAGGTAAAAAGGCATGAATCCCATCATAAATCCTCCAAGGGTGCATTCTTTATGCAGTTGGCTAGAACAAAACCAGCCATTGACAGGGCTGAAGAGTCCTGATTTTAAAAGGTTCTGGGGCCAGGTGGGGATGGAGTCAGGTTTGGGTTGCCAACTCCCGACTCTTGACGGGGTGCCCTTAACACCAGCGCCAGCTGCCTGGCTGTGACTCTGGATGCCTCCTTATCAATGGAGGCCCGGATCACAAACGTTGTCAGACTGGCGTTTTCCCAGTTATACAAATATAAAGCCACCAGTCGTGATAGTCTGACCCGCAATCAACAGTCATAAGACTTATAAGGAATGATGTACATGTATTGTGCTCTGAAGCATTACAATATGATACACAACTTAATAGAATTTATAAACCAAGGTACGTCGTCGTCTCCGGATTACCAACGTTTCAAAAAATGAATCTTCTTCAGGAGATATTATAGAGGTGCCAAAGCTCTCATTTTCATAAGTCTTAAGCATATACACAATTCAGATAGGACGCTAATCTCAATTAACACGCAGGACCCAGAAAAAACACTGCATGTTAATTGAGATCAGCGTCCTATCTGGAGATGTGAGGGATGGAGCCTGGAGAGGGTGAGGTTTCAGGAGGCGTGGGCCCTCGGACAGGTACAAAGCCATAGACTCCACCCTCCAAACCAACCATTCCCTTCTGGGGAACCATAGTTGCCAATCTCCAGGTGAGGGCTGGAGATCACTCAAAATTACAACTGTTCTTTAGGTAGCAGAGATCAGTTCCTCTGGAGAAAATGGTGAACTCAGTGTCATTATACCCTGCTGAGGTCGCCACAGCAAAGTGACACTGAGTGTCCAAGGCCGGGGCACCCACCCAGAGCCTCTTTCTAGAGGCCGTTGTATTTATTTCCACAACAGGCCTTTTTCCTAGTGTTTGAATAAAAGGAAACACATGTCACATGTGAGTAATTAGCAGAGAGGGAGGCAATGGATGCACTGAGCATTTTCTTCTACGTGTAGCAGAGGAAAGACGCACAAATGAGGAGCGCCACGAGTCAGAGCCAGGCGCAAGGAGAAGCACCCCCCAATCTTGCTGGCAAGTCAACGCAGAATGCAGACAAGGAGGATCCTGTTTGGCTGGAATCCCGTAAGCTCTCTGATGTGACCCCCGAGGTCTCCGGGTGAAGGTGCACCGTGGTTTCGCGGGTGAAATGTCACCATGAGAGAACTCTCCTCCACCATTCTCCTGCTTGAAATGTTCTCCTATGCGATGATTTCTTCAGCACATAATTTTCAGAAACCTTTGGGAGGGGACCAGAGCTCAGTGGAAGAGCTTAAGGCAGCAGCACGTGCTATTTCTCCTTCCCCTTTTGTTCCTCACAACAACCCTTTGAAGTAGGATAAGCTGAGATAAAGTGACCGGTTAAAGATCACCCAGGGAGTTTCATTACAGAACTGAACCAGCTCTCCCCGGACCTAGTCTGAAATTCTGCATCACTGTACCACACTGGCTGTCTGCAGTAAACGTCCGCCATTCCCAGTTAGGAAGCATATTCAGCATCAGGGCTTGGAGAAGACCTCTGCCTGAGGCCCCGGTGCAGAACCTTCAGGCCAGTTTGGAAATCCCAGAAAGGCTTGGGGGCACCCCTGCAAAAGGGTGTTGAGAGGGTGATCTCTGTCGTGTGTCCAAATGCCCTCTTCCCCCCCTTCTTCTGCACTGGCACTGTGAACTGCCTGGGTATCGTTGCTGCTACCCAAAACTGGGGGGGGGGCAAAACCCCCTAAGGGGGAGGAAGACACGGTCAGGGGGAAAGGCTGCTGGTGGGCTGGGAAATGTGAATGTTCTGACCCACTCAGCGGCCATCCAGGCATCACTGTAATTTTCCCCAAAACTTTGGAGCGAAAGGGGCTTGAGAAGAACAGCATGAGGGCGGGGGGGGGGGGGTAAAGGTGCATGCGTGTGCCACAGAGCTGTAGGGAAGCAGGGGGGAAAAGACACATTTCCCGAAGGCACTGAATTCAAAAGGCAGAGAGCGCCACTAGGCGGATGACCTCTTTAGCAAACAGCAACACTGATTCCTGGTAGTTGAGTAGCTCTCAAAGACCGTAACTGTGTGTGCCACGAAAGAGAGAGAAATGCCTGATGGTAACTTTTCAGGGAGTTTCACAAGCATTCCAGTTTCAGAAGCTTCTTAGGCTCACTAAACAAAACCAGATCTATGATAAGCCAAGACCGTCCTGTCGCGTGTGCATGACTGACATTAAACCGCAGTTTGCCTGGCCAAGACCCACTGCCCGTCAGACCAGAGAGGACTGGGCTAGTGAGGCACCCCAGGCCTGACCTGCTGACCCCCTTTGAGTGTGTGTTGCTGGTGCTTCGTTCCAGGCTCCTGGACTTTTCAGAACAGAGGTCTTGTGTGATGGGGTTGCCCCCACCCCCACCCCTCCCTGCCCACGTGCAGCCTTGGCCTTAGCGGTGAAAGGCGGGAGGGCTCCATGACACACGGGTCCTCCTCTGCTCCTCAGCCGCTCCCCTCCCCAGGCTTCATAGGCGAGACACCAGCCTGTCCTCAGCTTTTGCCCTGCAGGCGGGGGCATGATTTGTGGGGGCTTCCTTCCCCCTCCCCAAGTGAGGAGTACCCATCAGGAGGCGGGCCCATCCTCTTCTGCACCTGTGATTGGGAGCTGCAGGGGGGCGGGGACTTAGGCCTGACGTGTCTGACATGTGTTCTTCCTTCCTGGTGCCCCACCATGGGGGCAGGAAGTGGCTATGCTGGACCTCTTTGGCAGGCTTCCATCAAGAGCCCCACCTGGCCCACCGCTGTTCAGTGGGGGCTGAGGACTCCCTTGAAGCCAGAGACTGGGGAGTCCTCCCTCTCCATGCCACACTCCCCGGCTTCCGTGGGGTTGGACGGGAGGCCCTTAGTGTGCCCGATGATCCCGTCTGGCTCTGGAGGGGGCAGGCCACAGGCTCCTCAACAAAAAGGGTGCCTCTGCTGAGAGGGATGCCCGCGCCAGCTTCACTCCTCCCCCAGGCCCAGTGGTGGGCCTCCTTCTCAGTCATCTCCTTCACCCTCTGGGTTGGTCTGGGATGTTTCTTGCTGATCTCCTGAGCTCTGTGATGGGTGACTGTAGCATATAGCTGTGGGGACAGTTTTTGCGGGTCTTGCGCTGCCGTGATGTGCTGTAAGCTGTCTCGGGCATCATTTGGAGGAGGGGGTTGGGGGCTGTTCATTCAGTGAGCACATTCTAGGCCTTCCCCAAAGGGCTGGTGAACAGTCTTGCTCCTCTGGTTGCAGTGAGGCGATCCAAAGCAGCCGACGAACGGCGGCGTTCCCTCGCCAAACACGCACGAGACGACTACAAGAGACTCTCATTGCAAGGCAAGAACAAGGGGAAAGCGGCAGATGTTTCCAGGACCTGCAAGACAGGGGAGCAGAGACGGGTGCTCCCTCCTGCTCCTCCTCTGCCACCGAAGCCCAAGACCCTCCCTCCCAGTGCCAGGCTAGCCAATGGACCACCAGCCTGGTGAGTAATCTACTTTAATTGCAGATCTTAATTGTAAATTATGAATTGTTTTAACTGCAAATCTGCATTATTGTAGACCTCTGTCTTGGTACCCACCCTGAGCCTACCTTGTGGGGAGGGCAGGACAGAAGTCTAACAAAATAAATAAATAAATAAGCCAACGGTCTGGCCAAGATGGAGGGAGGGGGGATAGGTGAAGCCAGGAGTGTGGTGGTATATCCTGCTGGCCGTGCTCTGGTTGTCTGTCTCTTGAAGACTTTGCAAGGTAGGCAGAGAATCGCTTCACCCGGTTGCAGGCTTGTGTTGAGCATTGCCTTGTGCCCCAGCAGCTTAGCCAGAACCTGAGGGGGACTTTGGCAGAGCTCTGCTGCGCTCGTGTCGTGCGTCCTTGTGCTTGGCGTGGGATGCAGTTGAAGCTGAGAGAGCTCGAAAGGGCCCCCACAGAGTGCTTCCGCGTGATCTGACCCTGCTTCCGAGGGCTAAGCAAACTGCCTCACAGCTGAGATGATGGGTCAGGTGAAGACCAAAGGCACGGAGCGTGTGTGTGGAGCAGCAGAGCTCTGAGACAGAGTGGGTAGGTTTGTAGTATGGAATGAGAGACAATGCCAGCAAAGCAACAAAGGTAACATTTGTAAAAGGCAACAAGAGATCTTTATTTGTTAAAAGTGAACAAGTGAGGAACCATCTGGGTCTGGGGCATGCGGTCTGCTGAAGGACTCAGGTGCTCTTTTGCCATGACAGGAAGCCGGGGGTCCAGAGGAGCGCTTCCACTTCTACACAGGAGAGCATCGTTCAGTGGTTCAAGGCCGAGCAGCTCCCTCTCCGTGCGGGCTTTGAGAAGGCGGCAGACCAAGTGGCTCCCTGGTTCCACGGTGAGAAAGAAAGGGGCCGTGAGCCAGAGAGGGCTGGCCGGGCGGGGTGGGCACACTTTCCACTCTTTGCTCTCGTCCTCTCAGTTCATCTCTCCCAGTTGAAATACTGCCTGTAAACACTTTGGGGCAGATGCTTGTCCTTCACCTGACCGGCAACTGCCTTGCTGCTATATAAATAATCGGGGTCTTCTTGGGCCGTCCCCTGCCGTGGGAAGGGTTCCCATGCCATCCGTGTCCTGGTGATGGGAACAAATCCCATCAGCAGAGCAATCCTCCGATCCCACCATGGTGGCTGCACGGCCAGCATCTTGCATAAGAAGCCGAAAGAGCCCAGCTGTGCCTCTTCCAGCGGCAGAACTGCTCCCGAATCTATGGCTTCAGCACTAGCCCTGCGAAGGCATCATGCGGACTGTGCCCACACGTCAGCCACGTGTGGAAGGAGCCAGTTCCCAGGCAGCAGCACTAGCACGCCCCCAGAATACCACTGTGCCCCACCAATCGGACAAAACTGAACCTGGGAGAGATGAGCCCAGCACTCTTGGCCATTTCAGTCACTGTGGCAGACGCAAAAAGGAGGAGTCCTGCAACCAATGCGCTCTGGGGGTCCCCACTGAGTCCTGATCAGAAGCCGGGACATGGCAGCCCCCAGAGGCTCTTCCAGTTCCCGTGTTCCCTCCCCCTTCCCCTTTGGCGTAGGAGGGAGAAGCTGCAGTCCCTCTCCCATCCATCGCCTCTGTGGGTGTCTTCCTGCAGTCTCTGTCTGTGCTGTTCTCCCCAGAGACCAGCCTGCAAAGCAGAACAGGCTGGTAGGTGCCTGTTGGCTTGATTGCTGCCTGGCAAGAGCTGGCCCTGCCCCGGGTGGCCCCATCTCTCATCAGATCTCAGGAGCCAAGCAGGGCCAGCCCTGGTGAGTAGGGCTTGGAGGGGAGACCGCCCAGGAGGGAGCCCAGGGCGGCTCAGCAGAGGCAGAGGCCAGGGCAAGCCCACCTCTGGAAGTCACTTGAAGAAGAAGAAGGATTGGATTTATACCCCGCCCTTCACTTGGAGTCTCAGAGCGGCTTACAAACTCCTTTCCCTTCCCCTCCCCACAACAGACACCCTGTGAGGTGGATGGGGCTGAGAGAACTCTGACACAAACTGCTCTTTTTCAAGGACAACTGTGCCAGAGCTTGTGACTGACCCAAGGTCACATCAGCAGGTGCAAGTGGAGGAGTGGGGAATCAAACCCGGGTCTCCCAGATTAGAGTCCGCACACTTAACCACTACACCCAACTGGCTCTCTTGATCATTTAACATGGCCTTTTCCACTGAATGTACTTCATAAGATGGGCTGTGGCCCTGAATTCTGGAACTGGATGCAAGCAAAGATTTTAAGAAATGGAAGATCAACAGAAGCAATTTCAATCGAGCAATGAACACGCCAGGGATTTTATCCTAGCAATAAAGAGTTTAGTTACAAAAATCAGGCAAGACACAAGGATCAAAGGAATAAAAGTGGATGATGTAGAATTTAAAACGAAAAGCTATGCAGACGATGTTGTTCTAACAGTCTTGGATTCCCCAAAATTGTTACAGCACATAATGGAACATATTGAAGTATTTGGATCCTTCTCAGGATATAAAACCAACAGGAAGAAGACAAAAATGATAATGAAATTCTTAACGCAGCAAGAAGATATTATAAAGTGTATAGAATGTACAGTAGCCACAGATTCCTTTAAATATCTGGGAATGAATGTGATGGGCAAAACTGTAATCTTTAAAAAAAATTATTATTAGAAGACCTGGAAATTGATACAAGCAGATTTCTCCAGATGGAAAAAAATCTCATGGCTGGGAAGAATCTCTGCAATCAAAACAAATGTCTGGCCAATGTCTGTGATGCAGCAACAAAAAAAGCTAAAGCGATCTTGGGGTGTATCAACAGAGGCATAACATCCAAATCGCAAGGCATCATAGCCCCGCTATACACTGCCTTGGTCAGGCCGCACCTGGAGTCTTGTGTGCAGTTCTGGAGGCCTCACTTCAAAAAGGATGTGGACAGAATGGAGTGAATGCAGAGGAGAGCGACGAGGGTGATTGCGGGCCTGTGAGGAAAGGCTGAGGGACTTCTTGGGAATGTTCAGTCTGGAGCAGAGGAGGCTGAGGGGGGACAAGATGGCTCTCTTGGAGTATCTGAAGGGCTGTGTCACTCAGAGGAGGGCAGGGAGCTGTTCCTGTTGGCAGCAGAGGACATGACTCACAATAAAGGCAGGAAGGTACCAGCTGGATATTAGGAAACACTTTTTGGCAGTCAGAGTTGTGCCACAGTGGAATCAGCTGCCTGGGGAGGTGGTGAGCTCCCCCCCCCCCAGTCTTTAAGCAGCGGCTGGACAAACACTTGCCAGGGATGCTCTCGGCTGGTCCTGCATTGAGCAGAGGGTTAGACTAGACGGCCCATATGGCCCCTTCCAACCCTGTGATTCTATCTATGAGTCTCTATAATTATGCTACATAATCCCTCTTCTCCTTTTTGTATCCCCTCTATACTATGGATTTGTTTTCTAAAAAAGATTGTATGTGTGTGTGTGTGTGTGTGTGTGTGTGTAAACCCTAACCCCCGCCCCCAATACTCTCAAAAGGCAGCAATAGTACTAAATGCCAGATTAAAAGTCCCCCTGCCACACGGAACCCTGCCCTCTGCCCCTGGGCCCTCAGAGGTCCGGGGGTAGGTCTCCAAGGATGGTTATTGTTCTGTGGCAGAACAGGCCAGCTTTGACTTCCAGGCCCTGCCCTGCCCACCCTCTCCTAGGTGTTGCCAACTCCTGGATGGGTTTATCGTTTCCTTCCACTCAGGTACTCACAGTCACCACCTGATTGATTCAGGGATTTCTTGCTGAGAGGAGCAGGACTCTCAACTTGCCTTCCAAGTTCAGAGAGCCAGTTTGGTATAGTGGTTAAATGCGCAGACTCCAATCTGGGAGAACCGGGTTTGATTCCCCACTCCTCCACTCACAGCTGTTGGATGACCTTGGGCAAGCCATAGTTCTGTCAGAGCTGTCCTTGAGAAAGAGCAGTTTGTGTCAGAGCTCTCCCAGCCCCACCTACCCCACAGGGTGGCTGTTGTGGGGAGGGGAAGGGAAAGGAGTTTGTAAGCCACTCTGAGACTCCAAGTGAAGGGCGGGGTATCAATCCAATCTCTTCTCCTCCCCCTCCTTCTTTGACATTGTGTGGTAACATTCTAGCATTTGTTACCATAGAGTTTTGCTTAAAATGCTAGAATGTTGCCGCCCGCATGATGTCCCTGGCGTGATGATGTCATGTTCGTATGATGTCATCACATCAGCGACACTGCTGTACAAGGAGGCTCTTTGTGGGTGGGGCTTCCCCTGCTGGCCAGTGGTGGCCTGAAGCCCCAAAAATTGGGGGGAACCCCACCCGGACCAGGGGTCTGGGTACAGTACTAGCTCAGCAAACAGATTTCAAAAGAAAATTGGTCATAAACGCAATCCCCTTTCCCTGTTCTAGACGTACCCTAACTGATGTTAAAATAGGGCAGGCACTAATGATCTTAGAAGGTAACAATGTTCCTATCTGTGTCTCATTACTCGGGAGACTGCATGGTCAGGAAAAGATGGCCGCCTGCTTGCAGACCAGAGCTCAAGAGTTGTCCATCCCCCAGTGCAGCATTCCAACGAAGAGAGAGCCCCTTCACCTTGCAAAGAAATTTTCTTAACTCCCTTTTTCTACCCATTTTACATCACTCCCTCTACCTCCTTGACCTGGTCCGCCCAGGTCGCAGGTGCCTCCTGAGAGCCCTCCTGGAAGGCATCCTTGGAAATCGGGAGTCCTCCAGGGCCCATCGAGAAGGCGCCAACATCACCTTCTATTTATTTATTTATTTATTATTCAGATTTGTACCCCGCCCTCCCCCGTAGGGCTCAGGGTGGCTTACAGGGCAAGATATAGACAACAATACAAAAATAACAATATATCTGCATTATAAAAACGTTATATACAGTTTAAAACCCATCCTATATCACATAAAGTGCTCGGTGATAACTAACTTCAAAACCCAAGATGGCGGGACAGTTCCAAACAATTCTTGGGAGACAGTCTATAGGGGAGGGATTTCTCTATCTTGGGGTGGGGTGGGGGTGGCAGCAGCCGAAATGGCCCTCCCACGGGTCCAGGTCAGATATATTTCAGGTAGGACTGGTCCCCCCACCCGAGAAGGCCTCATCTTAAATCCCAGGCAGATTGAAATGAGAGGAAGATGTCTTTCAGACATTCAGGGTTGCTTTCATGTTAGACCAGTAATGCTTAAACACCTAATGGGCAGCTTCACCAGCACTTAGTCGGCACCATTGAACAGTCAACCAACTGTATTCACACAGCTTATCTATCCATTCATTTACTTAAAACATTTCTATGCCGCCTTTCCACTCAAATAGGGTTCCCAACATGGTGAACATTTCAAGCATTAGAATAATTCCGACATTAAAACCATCCGACAGTGTTTAAAATACAGATATATAAAAATATTTTAAGCAATCAAATAAAACACATAAACACATATAAACATACAAACAAGGAGGGGGAAAATAACAGTTAATGAGGGAATGCCAAACAAAACGAAAAAGTCTTCACCCGCTGGCAGAAGATGATGATGGACAGAGACAGACCAATCTCCCTGGGGAGGGAGTGCCAGTTGATTGCCCCCTGCCTAGCCTGGGGCGGCAGGGCCTCCCAAGACGACTGGAGTGGGCGGGGAAGTTCGTATGGGAGGAGGAGGAGGTGGTCCTTACGGTCTGCTTGCCTCAAGCCATAGAGGGCTCTAAAGGCCAATGTCAGCACCTTGAATTGGGCCCAGAAGTAAACTGGGAGCCAGTGTAGATGGAGTAAGATTGGAGTGATGTGGTTCCTAGAGTCCAGTTAACGTTCTGACTGCAGCATTCTGTAACAACTGTAACTTCTGGACAGTCTTCAAGGGCAACCACACGCAGAGTACACTGCAGTAGTCTAATCAAGATGTTCCCAGGGGCAGGCACCACAGTGGCAAGATTTTCCCCTCCCTGGAAGGACTACAGCTGGCTCACTAGCCAAAACGGGTGAAAGGCACCCCTGGCCAGTTCTGCCACCTATTTATCCAACAGAAAGGTTGAGTCTAGCAGCAACCTGTTCCTTTAGAGGGAGTGCATCCAGGACAGGAGATGTCTCAGTTTCCATGTCAGGCCATTCCACCACCAGTAGGACTTCTGTTTGTCAGGCTTATGGTTCAGGCTGTTAGCTCTCTTCCATCCCAAGGCTGCCTCCAGACACCTTTCCATAGTTTCCAGAGCCTCTCTGGGAACAGCTGGAAGTGCGAGACAGAGCTGAGTGTCATCTGCATATGGGTGGCAACTCAGCGCAGACCTCCGGGGTGACCCCTCCCTCGGCAGCTGTACACAGATGTTGAAAACCACGGGGGGTGGGGGGAGGAGCCGCCGCCACCCTCCAGCGCCGCCCACTGAGCCCCACCTTCCAAGTTGAACCAACCCACCTCAGAGCCCTTCCTCTCCGTCCCCACCCCAAGGCAGTCCAGAAGGGTCCCCTCATCAAAATAACTGGCGGGAGGCCCAGGAGAACAATCCGGCTCACTCACTCCCTGTCCGTCTCCCAGCGGAGGTCATCCAGCGGGGCCACCACGGCCACTTCGCTCCCACAGCCCGTCCTGAATCCAGACAGGAGTGGATCCAGCCGATCTGCTTCCTTCAGGAATCGGTGAAGTTTCCTTTTTTTTTTGGTAAACAAATTTTATTTTCTCAGGAATACAACATATAAAACATTTCATTCTATCAATTGTCTACCCCATTCCCAGTTCCTCCCCTCCCTCCAATGGCTTCCCACAATGCTTCCACCCCTGCTCCAAATTACTTCATATCATCAACAATATCAGTTTTTCATCATTACAATCTAAAGATAACATCGTTTGACTGGAATCGGTGAAGTTTCCTAACCAGCACTTGTTCAGTCACCTCGCCCAAGGATGGTGTATCGGAGACAACCACACCACTGCCTACTTCAAGGCCAGGGCAGGAGTTTACCTTGCAAGGCTCATGGTATAAACCATACCAGGCCTTGGCTGTGTCCCAGCACCACCACCCCTGATCAATGTTCCCTCTGAGCTGTGTAGTCTTGTGAGCAAAAATTCTACTTTGTGAGCTACTGCCATTAAAGCTGTGAGCGAGCTATTTGGCTGCTGCTTAAATTAGTTTGCTCTGGAGCCATCCTTCCTGAGCCGAGACAAAAATGTGTGAGCCGGAGACTAAAAAACTGTGAGCTAGCTCACACTGACTCAGCTTAGAGGGAACACTGCCCCTGATCTTCCCTAGAAGAATTCCTGGCGTAATTTTCCCTTCACACTGTCTGAAAAGGTGAATTGTGAGTCATAAAATCTCCTATTGAAATAAATGCTGTTAGTTTTCAAAATGCCCCTGGACTTTTGTGCCACTTTGCTACGACGGACTAACATGGCCACATTACCCCGTTGCCCTCCTGTGGCTCACCTTTTGTCTTTAGAGAGCGGATCCCGGCACAGGAGAGCAGTTTTAACGAGTGAGGCTATGGGGGACTTGAAATATCTCCTTGCCAGGCGCTCCCAGCCTGAACCAGGTCCTGCACAGCTGAAATGACTCAGGGAGTTCCCAGGACCTCCATCTCCTCTCCTCTTATCCTCACAACTGGGGGTTTACGTGGCTGGAAGCAACAGCAGCAGGTCTGGTGAAGTGGGGGAAGAGGAGAGGAAGGCCCGGTGGGCAGAAGAAAAGCTGGGGGTGGGGGTGGTGTTCTTCTGAGTTCCAAGAAAAGGCCCACATGGTTGTTTTTCAGAGACAACCAGCCAGCAAAAATGGTTTTCTTATGTCCAACTGGTCTTTGATTTTGGAATGCAGGCATTTTGACAACAAAGGAGGCCGAAGAGCTGCTCAGCCATTCCGTGCCTGGGACCTTTTTGATCCGGGTCAGTGAGAAGATCCAAGGCTACGTCCTCTCCTACCTGTCCGCGGAGGGCTGCAAGCACTTCCTGATAGATGCTTCGGGGGAGTCCTACAGCTTCCTGGGGGTGGACCAGCTGCAGCATTCCACGCTGGCAGACTTGGTCGAGTACCACAAGGTGAGCACCTTCAAATGCTTTTGGTGGGCGGGGCCCTTTTCCCTCTGCGGGGAGCCAGGAAGGCGCTGGGTGTGGGGCGTCCCTACTAGAAAGTTCGGGCAGAGACAGGAGATCTGACTGGAACTTTCCACCATTTTGAAAAATAAATGGCAGCTGAGAATAATTCCAGTTTGGATGGGGTCTGTGCATGGGGTTGCCAACTCTGGCTAGGGAGGTTTTGGGGGTGGAGCCTGAGGAGGGCGGGGTTTGGAGAGAGAAGAAGAAGAAGAGTTGGTTCGGTACCCCGTAGCCCTTCACTACCCGAAGGAGTCCCGGAGTGGCTTACAATCGCCTTCCCGTCCTCTCCCCACAACAGACACCCTGTGAGGTAGGTGGGGCTGAGAGAGCTCTGAGAGAACTGATCTTGAGAGAACAGCTCTAAGAGAACTGTGACTGGCCCGAGGTCACCCAGCTGGCTTCCTGTGGAGGAGTGGGGAATCGAACACAGTTCTTCATATTCGAGTCTGCTACTCTTAACCACTACACCAAACTGGCTCTAGCTGAGGGACCTCAGCAGGCTATAATGTCACAGAGTTCATCCTCCAACGCAGCTTGTTTTCTTCAAGGGAATTGGTTGCTGTCATCTGGAGACCAGTTGTAATAGCAGGCGATCTCCAGGTCACACCTGGAGGTTGGCAACTGTGTCTGCACAGGGGAGACCGGGGGGGGTTATAAACCTTCCGCCCCTCCACAACTTCACGTATTAAAACTACACCCCTCGCATTCATCCACACGCAGCACTTTAATGAGATGTGGAGGGGGGGGGAAGGTGTCTGCATTCCTTCCTTTCCAGAACTCACCCCCGAATGGGGGCGGGTGCAGATCCTCCCCCCCCACCCCCGCTCTCCATCCTGGGACTGCCTCGTTGTGGAGGCTGGCTGGCTGGGCACACCGGTCGGCCGTTTAGCTTTTTTGAACACTGGGAAGGTCTGACTCTGGGTCTCCCCAGCACCTGGCCTGTCATTGTTGCCACTCATTTGTCCCTATTGCTTTGGGATCCCCCCCCCCCGCTTTTCCACATGTGTTTTGCTCCCTCTGGGACTGCTCGAGAGAGCAAAAGACATTGCGGGGGGGGGGATGGGACCCTGAAGCAATAGGGGGCAAGCGGGTGACAAAAGTGACAGTGCAGAAAGTGGCCTGGAACAGGAAAAGAGGCGGCCTTTCAGAGGCCCCGGGGGGGGGGCAAGGCCCTCGTGAGGGCAGAGTCACTCCTGAACGGCCATAAATCTGTGCAGACGGCCACCACGAAACCGAGAGACCCAAGGACGTGAAAGGGGCCTGCAGTCTGGACACTGCCATAAGATGCCACACTCAGTGGAGGTGGAAGTGTGCCACGCAGAGGGGGATTGATGCTCCAGGGCGGGTTTGGTCAGACCGCGGAGGGAATATGCCAGATGCAGGTGGGGCCAGAGAGCCTTTCTGAGGCTGATGGGCAGAGGAGGTTCTGAGCTGCCCCCTGCATTCCTCCTGCGGAAATGTACAAGTTGCCCGTGGAGATGGGGTGTGACTTGCACACACCGCTGTCAAAAACCTGCTGTGGTGGGTGGCTCTTAAAATCGTACCACGCAGCCCCACCAGACCTGATTGGCTGTGCCTCTGTGTGGCCCATCAGCCCTCCCGGCCTTGATGCAGGCTGCAGTGGAAGTGGTTTCAGCTCTCTGGTCCATGAATGCCAAAGGATCGATCCTCATCTGTAATCCGTTTCTTTGGACAGGATGAGCCCATCACGTCTTTGGGGAAGGAGCTTCTGTTTTTCCCCTGTGGCCAGCAGGGTCAGGAGCCCGATTACCTGGATCTCTTCCAGTGAAGCCTGCCGTTTTTATCCCTGGCCATGTAGAGGAATGTTCCTTGGTGTGGAGTTTTGGACTGAACCACAGCGACCGTCTTCCAGCTCTTCCCATGGCCTCTCAAGCTGCAGATATGTTTGATGATCAGGACATTAAAGGCTGGTCACTCTTGTCCGCTGACTGCTATCAGCCATTGGACAAAAAGCCCCATCAAGGTAAGAAGAAACAGGACACAAAATTCTAGTGGCATGAAGGAAAGGACAGCAAAACAAGCTCCTTGTGCAACGGCATTAAACTTCCCGCCATCTTTGTTCCTGCTAAAGCCTGCCATCGTGCACTGTTGAAAGGAGGTGACATTGCACATCTCCCAAGTATGAGTTCCACCATTTCCTGAAAAATACTTGAAAGGGTTGTCTTGTTGGTAAAAGACACCTGGAGAAATACTAAGAGTTGCCTTTGTAGCAGCCAGAGGGTGAGCACGCTCTGCTCCCAGAAGCTGGTGGCGGGGAGGGGGGGGGAGGGGATGTAATGGAGAACTCTCCGCCGTGGCCACTGAGACTTCGAAAATAAACCAGTGCCAGCATTGCCCCTCGGCTTGCTTTAGTCTTTCCAACGGGTCTGGCTTGCCACTGAGTGAGGAAGTCCCCTCTGCTGCTGGGTTGAGAAGAAAAACCTCAGTCGTCCGTAATAAAGATGTAGTGGATGGAACGTTTTCTCCGAGACCCGTTGCCTCTTCTTTGGCTCTTTTCCAGACAGCCACTAGACTTCCTTGTTGTTAATCATCAGTACGACATAACTGGGAGGAAAATACACTCTCCGTGTTTAACTGAAGAACAAGGCTGGAGTCCAGGCGGGCACCTTGAAGACCCACAGAGTGTAATTCTGGGCGCAAGGGTTCGTGTGTGTGTGTGTGTGCAAGCTTTGCATGCCATGAATGTGACTGTGTGGCTCTCCAAGGGGCCCGCCTGGACTCCGGCTTTGGTCTGCTGCTTCAGACCGACACGGCGGCCCCCACCAGACCCAATATCCAACGGGTGCTTCATGGAGGATTGGGGGCAGGACCTGTGGTGGGGCAGCTGGCAGGGCCCAGGGCTTCTGGTGTGCCCCCCGGCCTGCCCCCATGTGCTCCCCACGGTCCCAAGAGCAGGGGAGAGCCCGTTTATGGCCCCACGGGTATTCCTCTGCCCTCCAGTAAACCTCAGAGAGTCGCTTGCCGTGAAGTGGTGGCACAGCTTGGCAGAGGCCTACGTGCTGTATAGCCCTGGAAATAATTTCTGGAAAGAAAAAACGACCCGTCTTTCCCTCATAACTTTTCCAAATTTTATTCTTAAACACTTCTGCACAGACCAGCACAGCACCTTTTCCAACCTGAAAAGACACCCCGTGCCCCTGTTCGGCCCACTGGGGAAAAGGCCACTTTCTGGAGGTCTGTTTCTTCCAATGTTTTCGAGTGGCAGTGTGTGAGTCTGGGGAAACGGTCCCCCACCCCACCCACGCCACAGCCCAAATCCAAAAGCTACTTAGCAATGAGAAATGCACTGGCGATCCATTAATGTTTGCCTTCCTGCGTCTCATCTGGTTTGGTCCAGATGTTCCTAGATAAAGTGATTGTCTACTTTGTGGCTTCCTCTGGTTTAAAGTTGCCTGTATTCCTTCAGAGGCATCAGAACGTGGACCGCAAAAGGCAGGGGCTTGCCTGGGGTGCGTCCAGGCCTCTTTGTGAAGCTGGATGGAAGTCACCAGCCGTTCCCTCAAGGCCCTGCCTCTGGTTTGACTTCAGGAGAGTCACTGGTGACAACCGGCCCACCGGGTAGAATGGAACGCTTTGCATGATGTCATCACACACTAAGCAGACCTGAACAGTCCTCTGGCTTCCCTGGTGTTTCAAATACCAAAACAATTAACAACATTAAATTTGTTCTTCGTATCTTCTGTGTTGACTTCGGAGCAATGCAAGAGCCCAGAGCAGTACAAGCAATGTGTAGAGCATACGCAGCTTAGAGAAAAAAGCCTGAGGAAGGACTTGGATCACTGGAACATTTTATCTATCAGTCAATCACTGGAATATCTTCAAGGAATAGGTACCAATCCCCGGAACATCTCATTTCTCCAGATGTGGTTTTTGGAAGAAGAAGGAAAAAGACCCAACATTTTGATACTGTTCCTTTTACTCTTTAAATGAGTCAGAGTTTGGGGAGGGGTCAGGTCTTCTTAACGCTGGCTTTCTTTTTGCGCCGATGAGCCTCCATCTCCTTCCTGAAGACCAGCATCCCGAGCTGGCCATGTGAAGCTTCGTTCATGGCTTTGGACTGGATGCACATCTTGTATTGCTCCGGGGTCAACTCATCTAGACAGAACTTTTCATGCCAGAGGTGGAAAAGGCCCCGGGCTGGACTTCTGACCACCATGAGGTTGCTGCGAAGGTACTTCCGGTACAGGTGCACATCTTCCCCTCCCCAGCCTTTAATTCCAAGATCAAATCCTCCTGAGAAGAAAATACAAAGTATAATTAAATAGAGTTATATGGTAGAAGTTCAGGGGGGAGAGGGAACATAGATTGGGAAAGGCTTTTTGGAAGCCGGCTTTTGTGAGAAATTATTTATTAATTTTAAAGTTTTATTAGCCACTTTTCTACCTTACAGGAACTCAAGATGGCTTACAATGCAAACAGCAACAAAACACAATAAAATATATAAACACCACTGGTTTTAAATCATTAATTTAAAACTGGTGATCATAACTAGCACTTTGAATTGAACTTAGACTGGCAGCCAGTGTTCCTGTTTTGGAATGGGTGAAAGATGTGTTCCCATCGACTAGCCTCCAACAATGTGGGGATTCTGAATGAGCTGAAGTTTCCAAGTTGTCTTCAAGGGCAACCCAATGCAGAGCGCATCAAACTCGTCCTGACCGTGAGGCTGCAAAAGCACAGATCAGCGTAGCCAGGGCAGCTTGAGGATAAGGAGGGTGAGGGTGGCAGAGCCAGAAGCAGCTGGCAGGAAAGGGCACTCCTCCTCCTCCAGGCCACCGTACCGGCCGGTCTGTCTTGTCTGGATCCAGCTCCAGCTTGTCTGTTTTAGCCACCTGACAACAGCAGCCTCAGATCCCTGCCTCAGTCAGACGGATGCCTCTGGAGGCAAAGCTGATGAAATAGAGAGAGGTGGGGGGGTCATCTGCAGACTGGTGACACCCAACCCCAACGCTCCAGCCGATCTCATTCAATGGCCAGGTTGCCTCACCAAAATACTATGTCCCCACCGCCCCACCGCCGGCACCGGCTGCAGCTTTCAGGGGCCAATATGACCACGACTCCAAGCTTTTTAGTATGGAAGTCACAAAGCCAAGTAAAAGTGTCCACTGTCGACTGATCCTGAACAGGCAGACCCATGGAGAGAGCAGTGCAGCCCCCTCAAGGCAGCTGCTGTTGTTTTCAGGTTCTGGCTAGCAAAAGAGGCAAACCAGACTCCTCTCCCATTCCGCCTTATCTTGTGTTTCACCCTGTTTCTGCAAGACGGGATGCAAATGCTTCAGTAGCTGCTACAAGCCGGTGGTTCGAGGGCTACAGGGAGGTGGAGCAGAGGGCAGAGGGCAATTTGCATCGGCCCTCCTGGCACCTCAGAGGGGCTGAGCCGATTCTGAATAAGCACATAGAACTTTTTTTTTCTCCAGTATGGTTATCGTATGATTCTGAATGCATGCCAGAACTCTAGAAATGAATGTCCCCTTTGGAGGCAGCCCAGCTGGGGGCCAGTGGAAGGGTTTCTTACCAATGTTGATAAAATCAGAGTGGTATTGGCAAGTCATTCCAAACCCAAAGTCTCTCCAAAATCCGGTCTCCTTTTTAACAACCTGCAAGAGAAAAGTGTGCAGAAGTGTGCCGAGAAAGAGGCAACAACTGAGTCCCGTGCAGCCCCCCTTGTCCTTGGGACAATCCCTTCCCCATCACTCCCCTGGCCTGTGCGGCCCTTCCACCTTTGCCCTAACAGCTCCTTCATACACTGCATGACAAGCAGCTGTGGACACATTCCCCTGCCATGGCGGCAGCAGTGGGACTGGAACAGGCGGAAACGGCAGCCAAACACCCCAAGTCTCGCTCTGCTCGCCGCCATGCGAAAGTGCAGGTGTGATGAAGGCTGAGCAGTGCCCCCCCCGGCCCTGGTTCCCCCCCTTCTCTTCCCCTGCCGGGTCACAAAGGCCCAGTCTGCATCTAGCATTTGCTCCCCCGTTTTACCAAACCCAGGCTGGAGCAGGAAAAGATGCGGCTCAAAACCACCAAGGCCCTCCTGACTGCAGAGTCACCCTTGAACGGCCATAAATCCGTGCAAGCGGCCACCACAAAACCGAGAGATCCGAGGACGTGAAAGGGGCCTGCAGTGTGGACACTGCCATAAAATCCGGCACTCAATCAAAGTGCAAGTGGCATGCCAAGTAGAGGGGGGTTTCTGTTCCAGCCTGGGTTTGGTAAGACAGTGGAGCGAATGCTAGATGCAGATTGGGCCAAAGTAATACTAAACCCTGCATCACAACAGGCAAAAGAAAGGAAAAGCCTTTTAAAGGATACTCCAGCGACACCCAGCCCACCCGCCTTTAACGCAGGGAGCAACTGGGGTTGTTTTCCTCCAGAGTCTCCTGGGAAAAGCCCCAGGAGCCCCACCGGTCATGCTCAGGGGCTTCAATCCAGGGGCTTCCGTGGGGGGGGGGATCCCTTTGTGGTGGAAGCGGCCCTGGTCCTGCAAGAGAGAGAGAGTCCTGTTTTCCTTTTAACTATCAGCGCACCACAGTGTGTGTGGGGGGCCCCCTCTGGCCAGTGCAGTCTGGTCTCCTTGAAGCACCGGGCTGCCACGGAGAGAATACCTGCAGTACCAACATAGGTATCATTTTAAGCTGTTGCTGCCGTCTCCAAAGAGTTCTGGAAATTGCAGTTCAGTGAGGAGACTGAGAAGGCTTTATTAAAGACTCCCCAGTCCACTTCAGCGTAGCCCACCGCACTGGCAGAAACTGTGGATGGTGTGACCCTCCCAGCCCTCAAAACAGTGTACGGAATCAATGACAATATGGCTTCCCTTTGTGCCCATTTTTATCCCACCCTCTTCCTCCAAGAATGGCAGGATGGGATCTGAACTCGGGTCTCCCAGATTATAGCCCAGCATTCCTTCCCAGGACACCATCCTCCATCCCAGTATTTGCTGTCTTATTCTGTTCACAGAACGATAGTTCTCGAGCTTTATACAAAGAGGGAATGACTATTAACCAAGTTTGTAATGGAGAGAGAGAGACGCTCTGAGGCAGGAGCAGGTATGATTTA
This sequence comes from Gekko japonicus, assembly GCF_001447785.1. Taxonomy (NCBI): domain Eukaryota; kingdom Metazoa; phylum Chordata; class Lepidosauria; order Squamata; family Gekkonidae; genus Gekko; species Gekko japonicus. Next base: position 178,747 of record NW_015159791.1, read on the forward strand.
TTTCAATTTAGTCACACATGATACCTTTCGTTCTGTTTTGGTGTGTACATCTTATAGGACTCATACCTCAAGAATGCCTTTACTGGGGTTTAGCAGGGAGGAAAAGCATTCCAGAATCCCTCCGTGAACACGGAATAGGTTGCCTAATGACCTGCTCCCAGTCTCGTGGGCTAGAGTCCTCGGCCATCCCTACGCTTCTTGATGAATCAAGTCTTAAAAGTTAACCCTGCCGTGGTTTAAGACTGGCGGTGGCTGTCCCTTGGGCAGGGGTATCTCAAGCCAGCCTGAGGGAGGGAGACGCAGACATCGCCTGCCTCTCTCTTTTGTCAGAGACACGTTTCAAATCTCCTAGAGACAACATGGGCCGCGGTGGCTCAGAGGTTAAGGGGCTGGGCTGCAGACCAGAAGGTCTGACTGTAGCTTGGCAGTTCGAGACCCGAGTGCCGCATGACGGAGTGAGCTCCAATCTCTGCCCCCAGCTCCTGCCAACCTAGCAGTTCGAAAGCAAGGAATTGCAAGTAGATAAATAGGTACCGCTTCGGTGGGAAGGTAACAGCGTTCCGTACGCCTCAGTGTTTAGTCATGCCTGCCACATGACCACGGAAACATCTTTGGACAGCGCTGGCTCTTCAGCTTGGAAATGGAGATGAGCACCACCACCTAGAGTCGGGTTTGACTGGCTTTTGAGCAAGGGGAACCTTTACCTTTTTAGACACAAGATCCGTAGTCCAGAACCAGCTGTTGGGTTTGGAGAAAGGCTAGATGGCCCCACCTGACAGCAATGCGGATTCTGTGAACTGAGGCAGATCATGAGAGGGAGGGCAGGAAGGGTTGCCTCAGGGCTTGGTTCTCATGGCCCTTTCTTACATGCCCAGGGAAATGCCGATCCGGGGTCAGCAAGCAATTTTTCTCCAGGCCAGTTTGGCCCCCAGGGATCCTGGAGAGCTGGGTTGTTGTTTTTTTGCCATCTTCTGGGCATAGAGCA
>NW_015159791.1:179754-218195 GCF_001447785.1 Gekko japonicus
GGGGGGAGGTAGTTTTAAATTTCCTGCATTGTGCAGAGGGGTGGACTAGATGACTCTGGTGGTCCCGTCCAACTCCATGATTCTGTGGTTCTATAAAAGGTCATTGCTAGCAAAATTACTGTGGAGGTCCCAGCCTACTCTCTATTATTCTTTCACTGGCCGATCTCCTTAAAAAAGACTTTCCACTCCCATTGCCACTGCCTGCCTCTCCCGCCACGTTCCGTGGGGCCGCTTTGCTCATCCAAGCGAGCCAGGCCCCCTGAAGAGGCCACCCTGCGGAGGGGAAAGATCAGCAACGGCTTGCTCAGGTGCCTTCGTTGTGCTGGTGCCCAGCCTGCGGGGGGGGGGGGAATCACTCGCCTAGTGGAGGTCAGGAGGGCCAGCCCCACGTGCGCGGGTATTTAAGCACCCGCAGATATGGCTGATGGTATGTGATGGTGCTTATATATATCACAGGCCATCAGCCATACCTGAGGGTGCTTAAATCCAGTGACTGGAGCTGTGAATGGGCAAGACCGATCTTTGTACAAACCTGGAAAATGCCCAAGCTGCTTTGGGTCCCCACTATGGAGGAAGGTGGGATATCAATGAAATAAATAAATAATAACTATAGCTGCAGATGGGAGGCAAATAAACGGAGGGGAAAGGGCGGAGGATCATGAGGGTTGCCAGGAGGGGGGGAAGGGGAAATAGTGAATGGGGGGGTACAGGGGGAAGTGAGGCCCCCCCCACAGGGCCTAAAGGGTCCCTCGCCATGCAAGTGGCCCTCGCCCAGTGGCCACCACCACACGACTGGGCTGTGGTTTTCCTGGGTTGAGGCTGCTGGTTGGGGAGAGAGAAAGCTGAAGACAGAGGGGCAGATATATGTAGGGTGGCTGTTGGGTAGAAAGAAGGAGGAAGGAAAATGACAGAGGCTGTGGGGGCTTTCAGGAAAGGGAAATAGGAAATGGTGGGGAAGCGGGAATGAGATGCCTCCCACAAGTCCTTGAGGGTTCTCTCTTGTATATTTGAATAGCAATGTTGGCCAAATCTGAGGGCTCTTAAATCCGCAGACTGGAGCTATGCACTGGCAAGAAAGATCTTTTAGCAAACCTGAGAAACTTTCCAGGTTTGCAGAAAATCTGAAAACTACCCCCCACACACACAAAACAAAACCCCCAACATGATAAAAGCAGCTTGCAGAAACAGAAGCCCTCAGTGACTGTTGCTAGGCAACCACAGCATTCTAGGCTTGGTTTCTGTCAGTAAAAGGCAGGGGGAGGGGACAGGGCCCTGTCCAGGGGTGTTTTGGGCTTTGCGGGAGGACTTATCAGGGCCAGGCCTGGCAGCAACCACTTGGTGACCTGATACCACCTGACTTGCCTGGCTGTTTGCTAACGTTCAACAGCAGCTACCCTATAAAAGCCAGTGTGGTGCAGCGGTTAGAGCTTCAGAGTAGGGTCAGCCAGGTTCAAATCCCCATCTTTCTGTGGAAGCTCACTGAGTTTAGGTTAGTCACATACCTACCTGACAGGGTTGTTGTGAGGATAAAAAGGAGGAGAGTAATGTAAGCTGATTTCATCCCCACTCTGGAGAAAGGTGGGATATAAATGAAGTAAATAAATAAGTATAGCTGAAGATGGGAGGGAGATAAAAGGTAGGTTAGAACATAAGAAAAACCCATCCAGTCCAACACCCTGGGTTACACAGTGGCCAAAACCCAGGTACCACCAGGAGGTCCACCAGCAGGGCCAGACATCCAGAAGCCCTTCCACTGTTGCCCCCCCCCCCAGCACCAAGAATACAGAGCATCCCTGCCCCAGACATACGAACATAAGAGAAGCCATGTTGGGTCAAGATAGTGGCCCATCCAGTCAAACACTCTGTGTCACACAGTGGCCAAAAACCAGGGGCCATCAGGAGGTCCACCAGTGGGGCCTGAACTCCAGAAGCCCTCCCACTGTTGCCCCCCCAGCACCAAGAATACAGAGCTTCCCTTGCCCCAGACTGAGAGTTCCTATCTATACCTTCAGGCTAACAGCCACTTATGGACCTCTGCTCCATCTGTTCAGCCAATCCCCTCTTGAAGCTGTTTGTGCTTGTAGCCACCACCACTTCCTGCAGTAGTGAATTCCATGTGTTAAATACCCCACTGCTTACCACCTTCCACTGGAAAAACTGCCCATTTATACTGACTCTCTGTTTCCTGTCAACTAACTAGTTCTTAACCCACAAGAGGACTTGTCCTCTTATCCCATGACTGCTGAGGGTCTTTTTGCGAGCTGAGCGTGTCTCTCCCTCCTGCTAGATTTAAAGGGCCCTCCAGCTGGTGGGTGGACCCTGTGGCCCCCTCCGAGAAACTTTAAATCAGGCAGGGTGGGGGGGGGTAGCCGGGCAGGTGATGGCCAATGCTCCCTCTAAGCTGTGGGGTCTTGTGAGCAAAGATTCTCCTTTGTGAGCTACTGACATTAAAGTCGTGAGCCAGCGATTTGGCTGCTGCATAAATTGGTTTGCTCTGGAGCCCTCCTTCCTGAGCTAAGACAAGGATCTGTGAGTCGGAGGCTAAAAAACTGTGAGCTAGCTCACACTAACTCAGCTTAGAGAGAATACTGGTTGCTCTTGAGGGCGGGGCTTCCCCTGCCCAGACCTGGGGGCTGGCAACCCTGCCCCACATGGTTGGTGCCAAAATTTACCACGACCGCTGGCTCCTCCCCAGCACGGTCTACCAGTCTATACCTAAAGGTAAAGGTAAAGGTTCCCTTGCTCGAAAGCCAGTCGAATCCGACTCTAGGGTTGCGGTGCTCATCTCCGTTTCAAAGCCGAAGAGCCAGCGCTGTCCGAAGACGTTTCCGTGGTCATGTGGCCGGCATGACTAAACACCAAGGTGCACGGAACGCTGTTACCTTCCCACCGAAGTGGTACCTATTTATCTACTTGCAATTTCTTGCTTTCGAACTGCTAGTTTGGCAGGAGCTGGAACTATACCTAGACCACGTGTAATGTCTGCTCCCTTTGCACCAGGCAGGCAAGTCACCCTGTGGTCAGTACAGGCCTGGCCCAGTAGCTCCCCACACACACACACAACTAAGGCACAGTTTTCCTCAGCAGAGGCTGCTGGGGGAGGGGGGGTGGAAAGCTGAAGACAGGAGGACAGATAAATGTAGATTGGGGGTTGGGTGGGAAGGGGAGAAGAAGCAATGGGGGCTGGCTTTCAGGAAAGGGAATGAGGAATTTGTGGGGGAGGGGGAAATGAGATGTCTCCCGCAAGTCCTTCTGGGTCCCCCTCTTGTATATTCTAACAGTGAAGTCAGCCCAGTCTGAGGATACTTAAATCTGGTGACTGGAGCTGTGAACGACCAAACCGGTCTTTCTCCTAACCTCTGAGGGAGGATCCATAGGGTCAGGCGGCCTGGAAGCAGCCACTGGGTGACTTGATATCACCGGACTTGCATGACTCACCCAGGCCTGGCTGCCCGTCAGTTCTACTTTTGGAGCCCACTTTCTGCATGATGGCACGGCATGCCTTCGTCAATCTTCTTGTGTCTTTTTTCGTTTTTGTTGTTGGCTCCACTGTTTCCCTGTTCTGTGATCTTAGTCCTCCTGCAACGTCTACTGGAAGTATTTGTTATCTAATTGAATTGGGTGGTTTTTTTTTAAACGTTCATAATCTGCCTTGAGTCTCAGTGAGAAACGCAGGCTGTAAATGAAGTACATAAATAAAGCTTGGGAAATATACATTTTTGCTATAATCTGAAGATAAACACCGTTTCTTTGAAAGACTTCCTTGCAAGCTTCTCTGCAGCAATCATGTTCTGTGCAGACTGTAAGATTTCCTCCTGTGATATTCCGCATCCCTTCCTTTTTTCTCTGGAGGTAATCTCATTAATTTCAAGTTACTCTTCTGCCTGTATTCTCATGTACCTAGAGAAGTGCCAACCTTAGACTCTACCTCCAAATCTCTAGAGTCACTTGCTTTCCACTGGGAACGAGACCCCAAAGAAATGAAACAGAGATTCGTTAATGGATTGCCCGAGTGCTTCTAAAGGATCAATACATAGCAACTGCAGAGTTGTCTCATTGGATGAAGGCTGTTGCATAAGGGGTTAAGCCTGTCACCCTCTGACGTTTTACCAGCATCAAAAGGCTCCCTAGAACTGCAGTTTGCCCTAGTAAAGGAAACATGCACGGGAACAAACTTATCTGCCTTTCCCACAAGAGGGTAAATAGCAATTCTAGGGACATTTTGAGATTAGGAGAAAGTCACAGTGAGAAAGGGTTAGCTTTCAGTTGAATACCAGAAGTTGACATTACACCAGCTTTGTGACTGAGACCTCTTCTCTCTAACAGAACGCTTAGCAAATTTCCAAACTACAGTTCCCAGAGTTCTTTGCATCGTAATGATACATAATTGGTCCTTTTGCAATCTGAGATGAAATGCTTTATAGCCATCTACTTACCAGTTGCTGTTCTAGGGGAGGGATGGAATCATGGTGCCCATAAATTAGGCTTGGGTTATACTGGCTGAAAAGAACAGGATAAAATACCTTCTTCCCTAGAAGCAATAATGTTGGGGGGGGAAAAACATTATTTTATATACTTTGCTACATTTGCAGATGTATTTTTGCTCTTGGGCGTTCAGAATGAGATGGCTTTGAACGTTGCGAATATAAAATTCAACATGTGGTTTCTACTTTTAAAAAATCCTCTAAAACCTAAAACAAAGAAGGAACACCCAATAGGGCAGAACATTCAAGCAACTAAGAGAGTACAATAATTCTGGAGGCTGCACCAACAACCCACCAGGTGTAAAATGGATGTTTCCCTGAGAGGGAAGGATTCCTGGACCAATTGCAAATGCTTCAGTGGACGGTGGTGGATCCACTCCAGGCGGTTTGGGATGAGACCCGTTATCAAGACCCGAGTCAATGAGGCCTGGGGGCAGAAACTGCCCTCTGCCCTGCTGATGACCGGATGCAGCTCCTGCTCCCCTTTCCGTTGGGGTCAGATCAGGCAGTGACTGTCCTGAAGGGGTGCCCGGAGGCAGCAGCCAGCTGGATGGTAGCCAAGAAGCTAAAGCCCACTTGAGATGCTGCTGCTGGTCAACGGAGGTGCTGATCGGGGAGTGGGGAGTTGTACTCCCTTGGAAGGAGCAAGTTTGCCGCTTGGGAGTACCTCAGGTGGAAGTTTCACCACAGACCCTTTAACCAGATTCAGCCACTTTGGAAGTTGTGGCCCTTCCTTGGGAACTGAGATCTGGCCACCACCAAGTCAGGGTTGCCGTAACGTCAGGCTGCCTTTGCAATTCAGAAACCCCCATGATGCCAGAATGGGGCACCCAAGAGAATGTGCCAAGAGATTACGACAAACTAATTTAATCACAGCTGGAAAAATCTTTGCCGGTTGTATTTTTGGGCCCAGTTTAAGGTGCTGGATTTTTGGAGAGCCAAGCCATGGAGAGCTGGTGCTGGAGAAGGGGGGGGGGAATGCAGGGATTTACTCTGTCATATTTCTCATGCCTGACGTGATTGGAGAGCAATCCTAGACCAACAACGCCTCAATAGACCGGTAAGGAGGAGATTTTGCATGGAGACCCTCTGATCCATAGTGGAGGCCCTCCAGGCAAGGGACGTCTTGGCTCCCATGGACCTCCGGGAGGCTTACCTGCCCATGGACTTTTAAAGCCCCCAAAGGGTCTGGGGCTAGGGTCCCTGTTGTTCCCCATGACGCTATCCAGGCGTTCGTGTTCATCCTCACTGGCCCTGCTCTGTGCACCTCTGGAGAGCAGGTGGGAGGCCAGAAGGGGGGGGTGCCTTCTGTCTGGGGCATGGTTTGCCTTCAGGGCAGCCCCTACTCAGTCCGCTGTCACCAAGGCTGGCTGTTTCCATTCACCAGGCTTTTTCGTTGTGATTTTTGTGACCTTTCCGTGTTGCTGCTGATACCTTTTGATCATTTACTCTGACACTGAGCTGTAGGCTGAGATGCTGTTTTTAGTCTATGCTTTATGACTCTTCTCGCTTTATTGACTTCGAAATCTTATTTTTATTTGTTCCGATTATTATATTGCTATGTTTGTTTACTTGTTGGAACTCACCTCAGCGGTTTGTATGGAAGACTGCCGTGTGTGCACCGTAAAAGTGCCAGGCCAGTGAAAGGGAACCCCCGTCAGTCCTCCGGGATGGCCTCACCCACTGTTGCCAAGACCTGGATGGGTGAAGCAGGGGGTGGCTGCACCCCCACCTGTGTTGCAAGTGGATCTTCAGCAGCAGCTGCCACCGCCAAAGACTAACAGACATGGGAGCTAACCCTTTTCATCTTACTGATAGTTATATAGTATTGTCTTTCCATCTTACTTACAGGTACGAAGTCACTCCATCTCCTGATTTGGAAAGTGTGAGTGGGGGATCCTCAAGGACTTGCAGGGGGCACCTCATTTTCCTCTACCAATATCTCCTCTTTTCCTTTTCCATGGCAAGCCACATGGCTCCTTCCCTCTTCCTGCCTCCTTCTCTTCTCCCCCCCGCCCCTGCCAGCCAAGCTACCTTTATCTGGTTCCTCTGTCTTCAGGTTTCCCCTCTTCCCTGATCACAAGGGTTCCAAGCAGAGACTGGTGTGGAGCTCTCAGCACCCTGCAGAGATCCCACAAAGGGAAACAATGCAAGGGGGAGGACTGGATAGAGCCATTCCCTTAGAAAAGGCTTTACAGGGTTACATCTGGAAAGGGGTTTTTCTGTGATGAGACAGAGAACTGATCCTGTCCACCCTGGAGGAAACAAAGACCTCTGGTATGCCTGAAAGGTGCACTGGTTTTCTTCCTGCAACACCACCTGTGGGAAGCCTCCCAAGTGGCTTTGTGGATATGCTGTGTGGGTATAAGAGGCCTCCTAGAAGCCAAGACGCACTGTGACGGTCTCTTCTGGATAGCCAAGTTGGTGTACCAGCCTCCCCCCAGTTTCCGTGTGGAAAGCGGAGGACCGCATAAGGAGGGCGTTACGGGAAGTCAGGATGAAGATTCACGGAGGCTGCTGCATCATCGCCACCCAGTTGGAGCACCAGGGTCTCCTTGGCCAGTAGGCGGCAAGGAAAATGACTTCTGCCACTCCTCTGTGTATTCTGAGAGCCAGTGTGGTGCGGTGGTTACAGTGACAGACTCCGATCTGGGCTACTCAGCTTCAAATCCCCACTCTGCCGTGGAAGCTCGCTGGGTGGCCTTGAGCTAGTCACACTAGCTCAGCCTGACCTACCTCACAGGATTGTTGTGAGGATGATATAGAGGAGAGGAGAGTGATGTAGGCCACCCCGGGTTCCTACTGGTGAGAAAGGCAGGGTACAAGTGAAATAGGTTTTGTTGAGTACCCTGGCCATAGGCGGTGTCAGGGGAAAGGCACAGGGGAGCTCATGTGGCCAGGGGGATGAGAGAACATTCTCGCCCTCCATTCTCGCCCTCCTGAACCAGAAACTCAGCATCTTGTAGTGGATGGGGGACATGAAAAGATCCCGGCAGGGTAGCCCCAGCCTTTGGGTTGAGAGTCCGCTCTCCTCCAGGTCCCACTGACTGAGCCCGCCTGCTTTCCATAACGCCCTGACAGTGCTGAGCTTGGAGAGGTGCAAGATGGATCTCCGCTCACGGAAGGAGAAAAGTTGCCTTCTGCTGGAGTGAGCAAGATCTTGAGCCTCCCTGAGAGTTGGTGTGGGTTTTGGCCATCAATCATGGTGTCAGTGAGGATAGCAAGAAAGTCTGCTATTACCTTAGGAAGGAGAGTAGTGCAGACAGAGATCTCTCTCACCTCCACCTAACAGATGTCGTGCCTTGACTTTCCTTGTCCGACTCGGTGATGGCTGTATGTTCCCCAGGTGAGGAAACTGGCATCTGTGGTGAGTGCCACTCTGGGTAGTTCTGGGAAACAGGGTGCCTCCCATCAGATGGGAGTCTCAGAGCGACCATCACAAGGAGTGGTGAACACTGAGTGGGATATTTGTGCCCCTGGAATGACACCGAAGGTTGATGAGGCAGCGGCAGCCATTAAAGGGGAGGGGAGGGGAATTGGACCCATGGCAGGAGATCATGAGACCAGGCACACACGCCAACCCCATCAGATCTGCTGATGTCCCTTTTTCCCGGTTTTGGCGATTCCAGGCTCGGACGTGTCTCTTCGTGCCCCGATGGAGACGCGCCGAGACCCGGCAGACAGGAGGGGTCCCGGATGGGTCTGCCCCCCCCCCAGTGTAGGGGACTGCTGGCCTGGGGTGCAGAAGGGAGTCTCTTCCTAGGTGTCGGCCAAGCAATTGGGGCTCACTTTAACCCTGAGAGGTCCTGCCGTCAGGGGAGCCGACATAGCAACCAGAGTATGCTGCCGGATGTGGTGGGCAAGAGATTAAGCATGGAAACATTCCTGCATAACTTTTAAAGCGATATAAGTGAGTTAACCGATCCCCTGGTTAAGCCTTAAGTGAACTTCCTTAATTCACTAAGCAGAGGCGGGTTTGGGGAAGAGTTTGGAAATCCCCACCACCACAAGAGTAAGCGGTCCATAGACTAAACCGAAAAGAAAAAAGCAAAACTAACGGTGAGAGATGTTCCAGGAGACTGAAAGGTGGAAGATAATCCCAAGTGCAACTCGAACAGAGAAAGTTCATTTTAACTTGGAAAACCTTCTTATGCAAACAGTGTCTGGGAGGGGAAGAAGAATGGCAACCGAAAAGAAGCCTCTTACAGGAAATACCCAACCATCGACTCCAACCCCTCCACAGGCACAGGAAACAGAGATACTGCGCCCTCTGCTGGAAAAGATATCTAATGTCAATACTATACTGGATGGAGTGCAAAAGCAATTGTCACGTATGGAGAAAAGAACAGACAACTATGAAAAAGCTATCAAAAAAATGGAGACAAAATTGAAAGATACCCAACAAAAATTGGATGAAGCAGAAAAAGAAAGCTCTTCAGATAAAGGTTAATTATTACAACTTCAACTGGATAGATCTATGTATGTGTTGCGCTTTCAAGGCATTCGTGAACCTAAAAACAACTCTTAAGTGAAGCCCTGGCTCCAATGACTGATCTCAAGCAAGAAGAACTACAGAATGATATGGATTTGGCATATCGGATTTATCCAGATTTTATCAAAAAGAATAATCTACCAGGCGAGCGATTTGTTAAATTCTCTAAGAGATCTACCAGAGATGCTGTTTTAAGAGGTACTGCTGGCAAAAACTGGAAAATTAAAGAAGAAAAAGTGAAAGTCTTAAAGGATATCCCATTCGAGGTGAGAAAGCGAATCCAATACAATCACCTATAGATGGATATTCCCGGAAGGACTTGTATTCATATATAAAGATAAAAAAATTAAACTTGACTCTGTTCAGAAAGCTAAAAAATTTCTGAAACAGCACCAAACCCCCCCAAAAAGGGAAAAGAAGCAGAAAAGCATTCAAGAAGAAAAAAGTGAATCTGATTTACAAGATTCATCAAGCAGCTCGACTAAGACATCTGGGACCTATGAATCAGAAAAAGGGACATCTGAGACTTCTGACTCAGAGGAGTAGCAGCCCCGAAGCAGGTTAAAGTTAAACAGAAATATAAGAAGAAAAAGAAGAAACCGGATAAATGAACTGAAATAAACCATGCAATTCACCAAGTAATCAGTATCAAAATTAACTTAAGCTATTTTTATAGAATGTCATAACTCAGCCTAAAAAGTTTCCTTTCTATTGTAGGACCATCATATACAGAATGTACCTTTTCATTGTAAATTATCCTTGCCTTATTTAGCTTCTGTTTTAGTTTTAGTGTTGTTCCCATCCCCATGCCCTATAGGATGTAGTGTAAAAAGCAATAAAAAAATTTAATTAAAAAAATTAAAATGAAAAAAAAAGATTTGTTGATGTCACATCGGAAAGGAGTGACAGCCACCCTGAGGTTGAAGAGATGCTCTTCTGTGAGAGAAATGGTGGATCGAGCAGGGTTGATTGATGTCCCCAGATAGATAATGGTCTGGAGGGTGCTTTTCGGGTGAGTCACCAGGAATCCATGGTTGTTAAGGACCTCTAGAGCTGTTTTGGTGTCCCAGAGACCTTGATTAGAAGGTCATGCTGGTAGGTGGTAGACATTATGCCCCATGTTCTGAAATGGGACACCACTGTGACCATCAACTTGGTGAAGACTTACAAGGAGGGGGAAAGTCCAGATGGAGGGGCCTTGTCCTGAAAGTGCTAGTGACAGTATGTGAAGCAAAGGTCTGAAGCTTGGATGGGAATGTGCAGGTAAGCCTCCCAAAGGCCCATGGAAGCCAAGAAGTCCCTCGCCTGGAGGGCCTCCACTATGGATCAGAGGGTCTCCATGCCAAATCTCCTCCTTACCGGTCTATTGAGGCGTTGTTGGTCTAGGATTGCTCTCCAATCACCTCAGGCATGAGAAATATGATAGAGTAAATCCCTGATTCCCCCCCCCCTTCTCCAGTACCAGCTCTCCATGGCTTGGCTCTCCGATGGGTGACTGACTGCTTGGAGCGTAACTTGCTGGGGTGGAGAGGGCTATGATGCACCCCTGACTGAACCCCTGGCATAGTCGTCCCCATTCCTGGGCAGAACGAAGCCAAGTGGGGGCAAAGGCCTAGAGCCAGCCTCCCACGGCGGCATCAGGGCTGAAGGGGCTGCTTGACAGTCGGCTTGACAGCTGTGGAGCCCTGAGACGACGCGTTGGGCTGGGAGGTGAAAGAGGATCTGTCCCAGACCAGCTTGTGGAGTCTGGAATCTCTGGAGCCCCTTTGCGAGAAAGATCCTCTGGAAACATGAAGGGAATTTCAGCCTGACCTGCTGGATCTGTTCACCTCTGGAAGAAGGAGGCATGGCTTCCTTCTTTTCCCTTGGTCTGTGCCAGGCCTTCACCCAGTGCTGTATCTTTCTCTCTCTCATAAGGGACAGTAGAAATATTGTTTCTGGAAAGTTGATCCCCCTTCCAGTGCTTCAGCCAGACGTTGTGGTGAATGATGATGCTGGAGGACAAGGAGGGGAGACTGCAGGGAATCCAGACACTCTCTTGATCTTAAGAAGAGATTTATTTATTTTTTGTACCCTGACTAGGGTCAGGAGCTGGGCCTGGTTAGGTTGTCTCTACCCTGAAAAGACGGAGGAGGCTGCCGTTGCTCCAAGGGCCAGGTCAAAGGCTTTGTGGGCCTCCTTGTCCCCATCTTTTGGGAGCAGTCACATTTGAAACGAAGCCCGGTGTGTCTGAAGCATCCACAGACAAGGATTCTGATGGAGAACGAATGGGCTTAAGTTACCGGAGAGACTATTTCAGTTGAACATGAGGAGAAACTTGGGTGAGAGCAACTCAACCATGAGCCTGGCTCCTTGGGGAGAGACTGAGCTTCCCCTTGCCAGAGGTCTTCAAGCAGAGGCTGGACAACCCTCCACGAGGAGGAATGCTCTGGCTTTGGATTTCCTGTACTGAGCATGAGGCTGGACCGGATGGCCAGAGCTAGTCCCAGCTCCAGGACTTGTGGAGCTGCTCACCTTTTCATGGGTGTAGAGCCCTGTGAACACAGAACTCCAGTCTTGGAATGACTTAGAATCATAGAATGTGAGAGTCGGAAGGGACCTTGCAGGTCATCTAGTCCAACCCCCTGCACTCTACAGGAGCAGAGCAGAGCAGAAAGACAGCCCTACAAAATACCTGAAAGATGGTTGTCCAGCGAAGGAGCATCCACCACCCCCCGAGGCAGACTGTTCCACTGCTCAACCACTCTTACAGTTAGGAAGTTTCTCCTGATATTTAGCCGGTAACGACTCCCTTGTAATTTCCACCCATTAGATCTAGTCTTGCAATCCGGAGAAAGAGAGAATAGATCCGCTCCATCTTCTACATGACAGCCCTTCAAATACTTGAAGACTGCATTCGTGTCCCTTCTAAGCCTTCTCTTTCCCAGGCTAAACATACCCAACTCTTTCAGCCTTTCCTCATAAGACTTGGATTCCAACCCTCTCACCATCCTGGTTGCCCTCTTCTGGAGTCACTCGAGCTTGTCAACGTCCTTCCTAACATGCAGTGCCCAAAACTGGACACAGGACTTCACTGCTTAACAGCTGGTCTTCCAGGTTTAGTGTTGTTAAGGTGCTGCCTCTTCCCCATAAAGCCCTACACCGTGTGGGAGGAGCAGCCCCCACCCCTCCCTGCATCGGCTCCTGTCTGCTTAGCCTTTGATCCTCTCATCCCGTTGCTCTTAGCAAGGCCTGCAGGTTGGCAAGGGTGGTCTTCTTCCATCGGCAGACACTGCTCGTTCTCAAGGATGGAGGCCAAAAGCCTGGAGAAAAATCATGCCCGGCCCTTTTCACGGAGGCTTCCTGTGTGGAAACGGACAGCTGGAGCTTTCCATGGTATAGAGGCAAAGGACACCCCACCCAGCCTCTTATGGGGCGGCGGGTTTTTCCTCCAGGCTGCTGGCAACCCTGCTCCCCACACTGCCTCATGGAGGAAGTCCATCAAACACCATCTCTGTCCACCTTTTGCATTTTGGCTAAAAGGTTCTTTCCCAGAGTGATCTTGCCAAGACGAGGCTGAGCTGAGAAAATCCTGGTGTTCTTGGTTGATGAGTTGGTGGCTGTTATCGATTTTGTTTGTTTGTTTTCTTTGCTTAGTTCATATGTTTTTAATTTATATACTGAATGCTGCTTCAGACAAAGTGAGGAGGCAGGTAGACCTATTTAAATAAAACAGCTGGAATCAAATATAGCTGCTGCGAGACAAGAGGTCCCCATGGAAGAGTGCTTGCTGCCATTCAGACTAGCGCACAGCCTTCTCCCACCGTTTGGGCTCTGGAAAAACTCCCTCTCCCTCTCACAACCAGAAGGGCCTAGAGTTAGCAGTCGTGGGCAGAATGGGGAGGGTTGGGTCCAAATCCCCACTTGAAATTCACTTGCTGACTTTGGCCTAGTCCGTCTTGGGCTGTGGCTTATCCCAATTTGTTCCCACCATAGATGTGGTTGGGAATGTTTCTTTTCGGGCCAGGGTGACCACACAGGTATTCAAAGGGAAAGCAGACACACAGCCCAACATGGGAGGAGAATGGACAGGATTCAAGGCAAGCACTTTCCGGCCTTTCCCAGAACACAGCCCCAAACACAAGCACTCCTCTTCACAGGGAGCCCCCTTCCATCTCAGCAAGGCCTTACAATATTTAGACCTCCAATTTAAAGAAGTGTCACATGCCCTTGAAATGGATCAACCCATTGTGCTACCTGGCTGTGTATTGAGTCTGCACGTGGTGAGGAATTCAGCAGTGAAGTAGATATCTACATCGCAGAAGAAGAGAACCACGTTGCCACCTTTCCAGACGCGCGCCCCAACTTCCAGTCCTTTCCCTCTTGAGAATTCTTCGTTCAGGTGGATGAAGGTGAAGTTCTTGAAGTGTGCCGATCTACAAGGAGGAGTCACATGTGTTATTGGGCGCTTGCCACTTTGCCTAAGAAGAGTGATTAGATGTCCTCTCTGCCACACGAGGCCTTGGGCGTGAGCTCTCGTCCTTCGGCTCTGAGCCTGAGGTTCAGGCCTCAAAGCTGGGCAGAGAGGGGGAAGGCCTGCCTGACGACCGGGAGCCTCCGTTCCTTTTCTCGTTTGGCTTGTTTTTCTCTCTGTGTAGCGTTAGCCGCTTTGGATGCCCCCTCCCCTGGAGAAAAGTGGAATAGAAATATGCTACGTCAAAGTAGACAAAATAGACAAATGAGATCACTTGCCGTAAGGCCGAAACCTAGTCTGTTGTGTGATGGCTCATCGTCCACAAAAGGAGATCAGATATAACTACAACTTTTAATCCATGTTCACCGCAGGGTCCTCCAAGCAATTCTGCACTAAAATCGAATTCAACATTTTTAATCCAGGGTTTCCCCCCTGCACTAAAATCAAGTTCAACCTTCTTTTTATTCTGGGTCCCCCCCCCCATTCTTATTTATTTATTTATTTAGATTTATATACCGCCCTCCCCAAACAGGTAATGCATTACATGACCTCCCTTCAGTGGTCGGCCCGGTTTTAGCCTGCTGTTGCCCCGGGTTATTTGCCCTGGACTTAAGTTGCCCCGGCTCAAACACTGAGAAAATCTGGAGTGGCAGGCAAAGGCAGAAAGGACCAACGCTGGCAGGAAAATACATTCCTGTCGTCTCTAGATGGAGATTCGATCTTGCTGCTCTGCTAAGCTCAGTGGGAGCCCAGGCTGAACACAGGCGTAGGATCCAACCCACAAGTTCAGATGACCAGTTTTCGTGTGGCAAATTCAGACTGCAATGTCTGTTTTTAAAGAATATTTTCCCCAAGTGCTTGATACTCCTTGTAGCAACTGGTAAGGGAGGGAAGTATTGCTACAGGGAGAGGCTGGTAGGCAAAGTGGCTTGCTTGCTCACAGAATGGGAAGCCCATGCAGGGGGCACGGGTGTGTGTGTCCAAAGTGGGCACACCCTTCAGCCTGACTTTTCCACACCCACTTTGTGGGGTGGGGGTGGGACTGGGAGATCTGTCCTGGGGAATTACCCTGGTATGCCGAAACCACCCCCTTACCTCGGTCTGGCCCCACTGGTCTGGTTTCATTACCCACAGGGGGGCAGGACCCTGCCTATGAGAGAGCTTGGACGGAAATGGCCCTGAGGATGTTGATCTGCAGATCCCTCCCCACCCCCTCTCTCCCTCCAAATTTCTCTAAACATTCAGGCCAATTTCTCTCCCCCTTTCACCGTCCCTCAGAGGCCCTCAACATCCCATCCCTTCTGGAATCCCCTGAGCATGTGCAAATCTCTGTGCCTCTCAGCAGCCCACTTTGGGCCTGTTTTTGCTGCTTTGGTTACAGCTGCTCTGCGACTAGATACAGTGACACGGCTGTAATGGACGCCTGTCTCAACTGTGGACTTCACTTGTGGACAGACAAGGCTCCTCTGAGCCCGGGCTCACAGGGCAATGTGATATTGCGGGAGGAGGCCCACTGAGTATGTGCAGAGTGGTTGAGTCTGTCCACCACTGAAACCCACAGCCAGACGGGGCTTCCATCTTGGAGGACAGAAAGCCTTGCACCCCAAGCAGTTCTTGTCTTTCCAGAACAGAGCTACTCAGCTTACCCTCCTGCTTCATTCTCATTCCCAAACGGAATGAGGATCGAAGCAGAGGGCGGGGTAAAGAAGGGGGTGGGGCTTCACCACGTGACCGCCCCGCCCCCTAGAGGTTCTCTTCCGGAGCTCCGTACCTGAGAGCTCCCCCCCGACTAGAGCCCTGGAGCTACTCATGAGAAAACCCAGGAAAGAACCCAACAAGCATTTGGCCTTTGGAATCCGAACGTCCGCCTGACTCACCTGGAGGTGTTTCCCAGGATCCCTCTGACCTCCCGCATTTGTTCTTTCCCAAAGTAAACAACAGTGAGATGAACTCTTCCGTCCAGTCGGATGCCCATTTCCCTGGAACAGACATAAAGGGCTGCTTTCATACCCACCCATCTCTCTCAAAGAAGAGCAGGGACCCTTTGGCATACCGGTGCGTCCCCTCAGCCACTGCCACCCCCGCCCGCCTTCTCCTCACCCCCGACTGTCCTGCGGAGGCTTCAGGGACAGGAGGGGAGGGTGAGCCAACCGTCACAATCTCCTTCCTGGACGGCTTGAAAGCGTCTACCAGAGTGTTTAAGCTCCCAGTGGAATTGCTTGTTCTGATCAGAAAAATGCTGCTACTCAAAACACACTCAGGAACATCTGTCACCTGGATACACAGTTTTACAGGGGCTGTGAGGGAGGGGTGCGCTGGCACCTCCCACTGCGCATGCACATTAGAATCCAGAGGCCCTCCCAACATCCACCCCCCCCTTGAGATTTACCTTTGTAACAGCCTGAGAAAAGGGCTGATTCTTTTGCTGCTTTTGCAAATTTAGCATTCAAGACTGTTTTACCGAGGAGGAGAATGGGAGTGGAGGAGGGCGGGAGGAGTGCTATTAACTTGTCCGCTTCCACACAGCACTTTTTTATGCATTTCCCTCAGTCAGCCACCCTTTTGCCTGCATTCCCACCACTAGGCCAGTATAACATCACTGCAACTATTTTTACAATAGTATTTACCATTTAGAATGATACTTTAAACAACTTCTGATCAGTTGTCAGCTATATAACAGAATGGTCAGTGTGGTACTGGTCAGTGTTCTGGGCTTAAGGAAGTCATCATTTCTGTCTTTCCTTTTTCATTTTCCTGCCAAGTCACAGCCGACGTATGGCAACCCTGTGGGGCTTTCGAGGCAAAAGAGGCGTTCAGAGGCAGTTGGCCACGGCCAGACCCTGCACAGCAACCCTGGGGCCTCCTGGCTGGTCTCCCATCCAAGGACTCACCACAGCCGACCCTGCTTCGCTTCTGGGATCGGACAAGGTCCTTCTCGCCTGGCCCATCCAGGTCAGGGCAAGGAATTATCTACTGCTGCTGATAGCAGCGCTCCCAGACGAGGCTTGTTGGCGGTATAGTTTTACATCGTTGGTAAACCCTCTGATAATGCTTTATTTGTTTTACATGAAAATGTTTACAAAGAATTATATAATCTGCACTTGCTATGTGCAAAGGGACATTGCTTGCCCCATCAGAAGACCGCATAGGTGTGTGTGCGGCCCTGCAGTGGGGCAAATAACAACTCGTCTCCCCCCCCCCGGGCATTTCACCTCCCCAAAACAATGCAAGGGGAAGGCAGGGGCCCCTCCACCCACCCACCCACTATGTTGTGGTCCCACTTTGGATCAGGCCCCTGGTACATTTTGACGCACAACGTGTAGTTTGGCCCACAGCGCGAGTCCCAGAAACAGCTCCGTGTGGCTGGCCTGTGAGTGGCTGTAATGTATTCAGAAGCTGCCATAAATGCATTAAGATGTATGTGAAACATCTCATAGGGAAGCAATGTTAAGCTTTGTCTTGGGCAGGGATTCAAGCCCAAGGCAAATGTGTCCAATCACGATCAAGCAAGCTGTAAGCGGGAACAAAGGTGATTGGCTCTTATACACTCAACCGTATTGGTTGTTACATGTATAGTAGGCGTGGCTATATCAGCCGGGAAATGTTTAAATACCGAGCAGCTACTATGGACAAGCTGTTCGGGCTATCAGATGTTGTACCGTGTTGGAGAAGTGTTCGTGTTGAAGATTAAACTTGAGTTTTTGCTGAAATCACTCTCTGACTATTTGTTAAGCGCTGGACTTAACAGTGGCCAGCCTGGCTGGGGAGACCGATGTTCAGATCCCTGCTCACCAAGAAACTCACCGGGTGACCTTGGGGTCGGTCATTTTCACCCTGCCCTGCCTCCTTCCAAGGATGCAAAGGGAAGGACAGAGACCCAGGGATATGAGCGCCATGTTTTAAAAAGGTAAAAATAAACCCATTGCTGATAAAGAAAACAGTGTAATGGCTGAAAAAACGGAAGTAGGCCAATCTGGATGGAAATGAACCAACCTGAAATTCTGCATGAATTGCTGAAACTTGCCAGCCCGTTTGGCCAGTGGGACGATGACGTTCACGAGGGTCTGGGCCGTGTTGAGATTTTCGTTTGTTACGGTTACGATGGGACCAAATGGCCTGAACAGGACGATTCGCTTGAATTCATGGTCTTTGTCTCCTTTGAATGTCAGCTCATACAAGGTGCCTTTGTCTCT
The DNA here is from genome assembly GCF_001447785.1 of Gekko japonicus. NCBI lineage: Eukaryota > Metazoa > Chordata > Lepidosauria > Squamata > Gekkonidae > Gekko > Gekko japonicus. The sequence goes on from NW_015159791.1 coordinate 197,377, forward strand.
TTCTGTGCGACAGATGCCTGTCAGGAAAACGAGGGGGAAAGAACCGTTGGCCACCCCCGCCCGTCTCTGTGCCCCCCCCCTAGAGCCCTCATCCCAGGCTACGAGAGGCCAGCGGGGTGCAGCTCTTGAGAGTGGTCTCGGCCTACCTCTTGCTCCAGCTCTTCCCAAACGGCACCCAGAAGAACGAGCTGCTGCACGCAGTCACACCTGCCACGGGCAAGCAGGGCTAGGGCCACAGAGTCAGCCCACAGAGTGTGTGGTTTGTCTTGACCCTGGAAAGAGCTTGGTGTACTCCTTGGAGGAGCAAGTGTGACAGAAGGCGGGCACGGCAGGCCTCAGCTGCAAAGGAGCCTTGCACTGAAGCACAGCTGGCGACCCCGTGGCTCTACCCCTGCTCGGTCTCTGTCTGAGCAGCTGGGAGCCCTGTCTCCTCCTCCCCCTTGCTTTTACGCACATCTGAGGTCTTTGGGAGGGGGCGCGCAGGAGCACGGAGGGAGCTTCACCTTCCCTTGGGCCAACTCAGCAAGGGCTCACAGGAGGGAGGGAGGGAGGGAGGGAGGAGACAGACAAGGCAGAGGCTCAACAAGTGAACCAACAGATGGAGCTGCCTGATGTGGGGGGCCTATGCAGGGTTGCCATCCACCCTCCCGGTGGTGGCTGGACATCTCCTGGAATTACAACTGATCTCCGGGCCATGGCATATTATATTCTTCTGAGGACCCTCCCTTTCTAACCCCCCCTCCCCCAGATTGCACCCCAAAATCTCCAGGAACTCTGCTTCTTATGGTTGCCAACTGGCCTGGTGGAAAATGTCCTGCACCTTTAACAGAGGTTTAATGTATGGAAATGGGCAGCTGAAGCTTTGGAGGTAAAAAAAAACCCTCCCACTAAATCTCTTATTAAAGGGACAGGATGGTTTTTTCCCAGGCCAGTTGGCAACCTTCTCTTTTCCTCATCTCTGCCCTGTCCTGCAAGTTGCATACTGAGAATTCAGTTCCTGGGCGTGTGGGTGAGGGTGCCCTGGGGGTTTTCCTGACCTGAAACCACCATTCGGGCTGGGGGAGGGGGAAGACTCCATTTATCTCTCGAAACTTTTATATCCCGCTGTTCCTCTTAGTTCCAGGCGGCTGACAGTTCTAGTTTAAAACATCCCCAACAAAATTGATTCAGGTGGGGGCAGCCATGTTGGTCTTGTAGTAGAGATGGGACTATAAAGATTTTCCCCTGTTTTGATTATTCATATTTCTCTGGTTTTTATAGATTTATTCTTTAGGTAATATTTTATTAGGATGTTAGAAAGGCCTGTTATATAGAAGGCTTTCCTCTTGTAGGTCTGATATTGCTAGCAAGCAACATAATAGGTACAAAGTTCATGATTTTGTAGTTCTTAGGGCAAACCTTTCAATGTCTGGGTCAGATAGGATTTTAGTCTCGTATCAGTAATGAATACTTTTGTTTGGGGAAGAACAAGCTTTAGCCGATATGCCTTGGGTCATGTCAAGTAAATATGTGACGCTATTGCATAGCAACACCTTACTTCCATTTGACCAATAAGGAGATTTTTATGTAAATGTTGTTTAAGCTTTTGTAACCAATTATGCTGTTTGAATATTATTCCCATGATGATGGTATGATGATGTCATTTTAAGTATTTAACTTTATGTATTTCCTGAATATGTTCAGAATATGCTCAAGAAGAAGAAGAAGATGAAGAAGAAAAGGAAGAAAGTTGTCAATTGTTGTTTAGCTATTTGGTCTTATTGTTTTCCTATTAATTGAAGCATGTTTCCTGATTATGCTGGGAAGAAAGTAGTCAGTTTTGATGGGTTCTTTGGCCTAACTGTTTTCCATATTTAATTACAATAAAATACAAGAACTTCCTCCTCATTTGACTTCATTTTTGACATGGAATCTAATGTCTACAACAGTCTGAAGCAGCAGGACACAGTTTGAGTCCAGTGGAGGCACCTTGAAGACTAATCAAGTTTAATTCGAGGTATAAGCTTTCGTGTGCACACGCACACTTCCTCAGATACTCCGCCCAGTAACTTTTGCATCTTGACTCTAACTAGCCCTTCATGGCAACTTACCCCCCCCACCCCCACACACACCTATATGTATCTGATCCAGTGTGCCTGCACACAAACACTTATACCCAGAATTAAACTTTGTTGGTCTTAAAGGTGTCTCTGGAGTCAAACTTTGTTCTAAAGACAAAATAAAGGTAAAGGTCTCCCTTGCTCGAAAGCCAGTCGAATCCGACTCTAGGGGGCAGTGCTCATCTCCGTTTCCAAGCCAAAGAGCCAGCGCAGTCCGAAGACGTCTCCGTGGTCATGTGGAAATAGGAAGCCCTAAGTCCCTCCCTCCCCCCTTAAAAGATGGTTTTCATTCACACCCCAGTTAGGAAAACCGATGCATAACTTCCACTACGGATACATTGACCCAGTGTGGCAAATGATAGCTCCACAGGGCCATTTGGGGAAATGGCCGGGGGGGGGGAGGCTGACACCCCCCTCCCCCAAGGTCCACGGTCTGGATCTGAATCAGACCCTCACTAGCCGGAACTTATTTCCAACTAAAGAGCTCACCAAGTCCATTGGACAGAAAGTCCTCGGGTGGTGTATGTGGGCAGGGTGACCTTGGGCCAGTCACACACTTGCAGCCTCCCCTACCTCACAGGGTTGTTATGAGGATAAAATGGGGGAGAGGAGAGTGTCAGTTACTGCTTTGGTGCCCCTCTAGGGAGAAAGGGGGGTTATAAATGGAGTATTTTAATAATGATAAAATAATGATGTGAAAGCCCCGCTCCTGAGACCCTGAGGAGCCACCGCCAGTCGGGGAGGCAAGACTGACCTTGGCAGACCAAACGTCTCACCCGGAATAAGGCCATTTCATGCGCTCACGTTGTTCGTCACACTGGGACTTAAATGTACAAATGTGTCGCTTTAGGAATGCATTCATTCCCATTTTTAAGAAAGCTGTGTATGCCAACAATAAATTGTGAATGTGACAACTGTGGGTCTGCTAGGCAGATTGCTGCCACCTAATCTGCATCGTCACCCGTCCAGGCCCAGCCGCTTGCTACTGTTCAACAGGAGCCACCCCGTGAAAGGCACTGTGGGGCAGTGGTGACAGTTTCAGAGTGGGATCTGGGAGACCCAGCTTTGAATCACTACTTTGCTGTGGAGGCTGACTGGGTGACCTTGGCCTGTTACACTTTCTCAGCCTCTGACCTCACAGGCAGGGGCAGGTTGGCCATTCAGAGCACCTAGGCACCTCCCACTGCACGAATGGCTTTCTCCCACACGTAGGCTAGGCCAGCCCTAAGAGCATAAGAAGAGTTCCTGCTGGATCAGACCAGTGAGGGTCCCTCTAGTGGCCAACCAGTTCCTCCGGAGTGCCAACAGCAGGACATAGAGGCTGAAGCCTTCCCCTGATGCGGCCTCCTCCGGGCTCAGGGATGCCTCTGAGTGTGGAGGTGCCCCTCAGTCACCAGGGCTAGTAGCCATTGACAGACTTGTCCTCCCTGAATCTATCTAATCCCCTTTCAAAGCTGTTTATTCTGGTGGCCATCACTACATCCTCCGGCAGCAAATTCCACATTTTAATAACTCTCTGTGTCAAGTGCTATTTCCTTTTGTCCCTCCTGAACCTCCTGCCCACCAGCTTCACTAGATGCCCTCAACCCCATGCATAATTTTATAAACCTCTATCATGCCCCCCCCCCTAGCCCTCTCTTTTCTAGACTGAAAAGTCCCAGGGAGACTCTCCAGCCCTTCCTCCTAGGGGAGGGGCTCCAACCCCCCCAAATCATCTTGGTCGCCCTCCTCTGTGCCTTTTCCAGCTGGTGCAGTGTCCTTTTTGAGCTATGATGACCAGAACTGTGCGCAGTAGTCCAAAATGAGGCTGCACCATAGAGCCACACCAGGGCATTACAATATCGGCCATTTTATTCTCAATCCCTTTCCAGATGATCCCTAGAGCAGGGTTTGCCTTTTTCCTACCGCTGGTGCACCCACGGGGGTTGACACTTTCACTGAGCTCTACCCACTACGACCCCAAGATCTTTCCCCCTCTCAGCCTCAGCAAGTTCAGACCCCCCGTCAGCCTAGACTTGAAGTTGGGGGTTTTTCCCCCCCCCTCCTCCCAGTGTGCGTCACCTGACACTCACCAACATGGAACTTCAGAGATGTTCCGCCAAGCTGACGGCTGAGGCAGCGATGGCTTCCATCTTAGACGGGCCTCTCTCCTTTCCTCCCCCACCCCCCATTCCGTGTCTGTTACTGGGGGTTTTTTTTACTTCCCCCCCCCCAGGTAGGGGGCAGTAGGTTGTGCTCTCCTTTTATGTGCCATCTGATTAGTTGTTAGCATTATTGTAAAAATTGTTTTAATAGTTAATTTTGTAGCTATTGTTTTATGAATCTTGTTCTTACCTACTCTGAGCCCTGTTGTACAGGGGTGGGTGGGTTATAAGTAGAATAACTGCATACATTAATCTGCCACATTGTTGCACACTCAGCTAGCTAGTTTGTGGAGGTCTTCACAGCCAGCCTTGCTTTTCACCATCCTGAATAATCTGGGACCCCCCACTGCTGACTTCCCTCCATTGTGAGAACTGTCCACTGATCCCTACTCTTTGCTTCCGGTCACTTAACCAGTTTTTAGTCCGTAAGAAAACCTCTCATCTTATCCCATGACTGCTAAGTTTACTCAGGAGTCTTTGGTGAGGTACTTTGTCAAAAGCCTTCTGAAAGTCCAGGTATATAATGTCTTACCGGGTCACCGTTGTCTCCATACATGTTCACTTTCTCAAAGAACTCCAAAAGGCTGGTGAGGCAGGACTCCCCTTTGCAGAAGCCATGCTGGTTTTGCCTCAGCAGGCTTTGTCCCTCTGTGTCCGTAACCATTCTAGCTTTGATTACAGTTTCTACAAATTTGCCTGGGACAGATGTTAGGCTGACTGGCTTGTAATTTCCTAGTTCCCCTCTGGGTTCCTTTGTAAAAATTGATGTAACATTTGCTACTTTCCAGTCTTCTGGTACAGCAACTGGAGTTAGTGATAGTTGATCTACTAACCTGTATATGTAACCTATCTCACATCTGAGTTCCTTAGGAATCATAGAATCATAGAGTTGGAAGGGACCTCCAGGGTCACCTAGACCAACCCCCTGCACAATGCAGGAAATTCACAGCTACTCTCCCCACACCCCCAGTGACCCATTCCATGCCCAGAAGATGACCAAAAAACCCCTCCAGGCAGGGGTGTAGACTTTCCAATTTCCGGGGGGGGGGCTGGGGCCGGGCCAGTGGCATTGCTATGCTAGGTCCTTAAAAGAATCGAGGCCCAGTGACATCATAGGGAGGACCCAACTTTGCTTTCAATGTATGAGTGTGACTGAACACCTACTTATAAAAATATTTTTAATCCAAGAACCTTTCATTCAATAGCAAGTAGTCTTGGCATCCCGTTGGAACTCAACAAGCTATTTATCTGTTACACATCTGATTAAGGATATCTGCACTGTTCCCCCGTTTTTCTTGTAGGTGGGCGCTGTGACTTTAAGAAGCCGGGAGAGAACTCTGAGGAGACGTGTGCAGCTGCGGGTGCCGGAGAAAGCCGAAAGTGCGATGACCGGAGAGGGAGAGAGGGGCGGAGGCTCGGAGGAGCGATCGATGTGTGCAGAGACGCGACGGAGGAGAAAGGAGAGGGTTGGAGGAGCAAGAGCCGGAGACGTCATCAGAAGGAGACAGAAAAGCGAAGGCAGCAGCAGTTTAAATCACACAAACTGAGAACTGGCAATTAGAAGGGCAGAAGCAACCGGGAGAAAACTAAAGACAGAGGGGGAGAGAACACAACAGAGACTATTAGAACTAAGAGTGGAATTAGACAAACGAGGGAAATAAGAGTTAGTATAGAGGAAGAAGAGAAGTGCAAGAAAGGGGGGAGAGAGGTTGAATAGTATTGAATATAAAAGGAGGTTATAAAAACGATACAAGTGCCAAGGGAAGGAACAAGGACAAAAAAAGAAACTAAAGACTTTAGTAATACACAAAATCAGTACAAAGGGAAGACACACAGATTTAAAAAAACCCAAAGACTATAGCAATACACAAAATTACACAAAAGTAAAATTAAACTAGGAATACAATAGACCTGAAAAAGACATAAAATACTAAGCAACAAAATAGGAACAAGTAGGAGATAAGGGGAACAAATAAACAAATAAACAAAATACGTAGATAAATTAATTAAGGAACAAACAAGCCAAAGAGGACAAAAGAGCTAGATCTACAAGTCTATGGCCCCAGGAGGAAGTGGGGGTAGGGAAGCACCTATCTCATCTCCAGGACAACTGGGAGGAACTACACAGTTAAAATTAACCAATATGGCTATCCCACAAGCTACAATGAAAGAAATAAACAAAACTATACAAGATAGTGTAACGCAAGCAGTGACACAAGCAGTGGCGCAAGCCATGAAACATACTTTGGAAGACGCTCTACCTACACTAATCAAAAAAGAAATTGAACCTGTTAGTTCAAAAATAGATCAACTGACGGCACAAATAAAGAGTGAAACAGATGAATTGAAGCAACAGATTCAAAACAATAGGCAAGAAATCCAGACTAATAGGCAAGAAATTATTAACCTTACTACCAGGCAGGGAAAAATAAAGGAAAAAGTGAGGGATATGGATCTAGATGCACAAGAATTAAAGAGTAAATGTGAGAGGTTGGAAGATACCGTAATAAACCTGGAAATGGAGAAAGCGTTGCTGATTATAAGGTGCCAGAACATAACAGAAACCATAGATAAGGATCTTAAAGAAGTAGTAGCATCCAGTATAGCAGACCAGCTAAAAGTAGCAACCAAAGAAGAAATAGAAGACGGAATAGAAGCGATATTTAGAAGAAACTCAGCATACGCTAAAAGAACTAGAAAACCGAGAGAAGTACACATAAAATTCTATAGAAAAGACCTAAAAGAAAAGATTTTGAAAGCAACTAATGAGGCTAAAGTGATAATTCAAGGGGAGGAAGTTGATTTCCTGAAAGATGTTCCGTGGAGAGTTAGAGAAAGAAGAATGCCATATACCATTCTAACAAACTTATTGAAAGAGAACAAAATTATTTTCAGATGGTTAATCCCAGAAGGGGTACTTTTTACCCTTAAAGGACAGAGACATAGAATAGACTCTGTCTTCAAAATAGAATATTTTTTGGAAAAATACGGCGAAGATTTAGGCCTACAAAAGGAAGAAGTACAAGAGGATGAGGAAGAAAAAGAAGAGAAAGAGGAGGAAACGGAAGAGGAAGAGGAAGAAGAAGAGGAAGAAAGGAGCGAGAGAGAGAAAGAGAAGAAAGCAAGAAGTCCCATAAAAAAAAAGAACAAGCATAAAATGAATAAATCCACATACCAGATCCAAACCAGGTTTAAATACAGAGCTAGAGGGAAGAAATATTAGATATGAAGATGACAAACCTTAAAACCTGTAATATACTGTCCATAAATATAAATGGGTTAAACAGCGCTCAAAAAAGAAGAAAGACATTTCATCAACTTAGAAAAATAAAAGCTGAAGTAATTTGTTTACAAGAAACACACATTAAAAAAGAAGAAGTGAAATACTTAGAATGTAAGAAGTTAGGGGAAGTATTTGTATCATCCGCAGAAGGAAAAAAAAGGGGGGTTGCAATATATGTAAAGGACAAATTAAACCCAGAAATGATATTTAGCTCAAAAGATGGAAGGATAGTGGCCATTACAATTATAAGAAGAGGGGGAAAAATGTTAATACTTAATATATATGCGCCTAACCAAAATCAGGGGGAATTTTTCAAAGAAGTACAAGAAGTTCTAAGATTAACTGAAGCCGAGAATATATGTATTTTGGGGGACTTCAATTCAGTGACAGATCCAACAATGGACAGGAAAAGTTCTAGAAAAGGACTTAGGTCGGGAGGAACTCTGCCCAGCAGTTTTGCACAGATAGTGGAAGAATACAGCTTAATGGATGTATGGAGGGTGAGAAATTTAAATAAAAATGATTTCACGTTCTATTCGCCACGCCACGACTCATGGTCAAGAATTGATATGATATGGATGTCAACAAGTATGACCAGGGAAGTGATGGAAAGTGAAATATTACCAAAAACATTCGCGGACCATAATCCAGTGTCAGTTTCAATAAGAGAAGATCATAAGAAAAACAGGATGATCATAAATACAGCTTTACTTAGAGATACAGCTTTTGTACAAAGATGTAAAAATGAAATCTTAGAATTTTTCAAGTTAAACTCGTCGGTGGAGACACCGTTAGACATAATATGGGACGCATTTAAGGCGTATATAAGAGGACGCTTCATTAGCTACAGTGCATGGAAATGTAAACAAAAAAAAGGAGAAATACGACCAATTAGTCAAGCACATCAAGCAGCAAGAAAACATTGTGAAAAGGTTAAGAGACGACGGAAGCGCAAAAGTAAAATTAAATCTCTTACATCATAACTTAAACAACTTGCTAAACTATGAAATAGAGAAAAAAATTGAATACACCAAACAATACTACTTTGAAAATATAAACAAGCCAAATAGATGGCTAGCTTATAAGGTAAAGAAAGAAAGGGAGAAACGTATTATAACTAAACTAAGAAACGATAACAATGAGGAAAAGTTCAATTTACAAGATCTTAAGAAGATAGTGGAAAAATTCTACAAGGAACTATACCAACAAGATGTACAAGAAGAAGCTCTAATTACAGAATATTTAAGTGCAAGAGTAGAAAAATTTAATGAACAACAGAAGAAAATTCTTAATGGTCCAATAACCATGTGTGAAATTGTGGAGGCGTTTAAAAAACAGAAAAAGAAAAAAACACCTGGCCCAGATGGGATTCCGGCAGAATTCTATCAAGTTTTTGAAGAACAGTTATGTACTCCATTTAAAGAACTTTGTCAAAGAATTGGTAAATACAGCAAGATACCAGAATCCTGGAACTACGCTTTAATTACGTTAATTCGAAAACCAAACACTGATTTGAGTGACATAAAAAACTATAGACCCATATCCCTCCTAAACGTTGATTATAAAATTTTTGCATCGATACTAGCAGGAAGACTAAAACGAGTTTTGGCGCAGACTATCCATCCAGATCAAACTGGCTTTTTACCCAAGAGACAAATGAGAAACAATATGAGGATAATTATAGATGTTTTAGAATACTACGAAGAACATCCAGAGAAAGAACTAATGTTAATGTTTCTTGACGCAGAAAAAGCGTTTGATAATCTATCTTGGGACTTCCTGCTTCAAAAATTGAACATGGCAAATCCTGGTCAAGAATTTTATAACGCAATTAAAACCATATACAAAAGGCAATACGCGAAAGTAATAATAAATGGTGACCTGACCGAAGTAATAGAAATACAGAAAGGAACCAGGCAGGGATGTCCGTTGTCACCCCTACTTTTTATTTACGCGATAGAGTCACTTAATGAAGATGTAAGATGGAATAAACAAATAGAGGGTTTAAAGGTAAAAGGCGAAGAATTCAAGTTACAGGCATTCACTGACGACTTGGCGTTCATACTAGGAAACCCCAAAGCGTCCATAGGTGAATTGATGAAGACAATTAAAAATTACGGCCAGGTTGCAGGATTTAAAATTAACTACAAAAAATCTAAAATTATAGTAAAGAACTGTCTTCAAAGTACACTAGAAAAAATTCAAGAGCTGTCTAACATGGAAATGGTCAAAAAGACAAAATATCTGGGAATTAACATGACAAATAAATGTAACTCCATAATAGAGGAAAATTATACCAAGTTATTGAAAGAGATTAGGCTGGATCTGCATAAATGGAATGACATCCCACTATCACTCATGGGTAGAATAGCACTGGTCAAGATGAATGTGTTACCAAGATTCCTGTTCCTAGCGCAAACTATACCAGTATTAAAGAAACAGGCATTTTTTGAAGATCTGAATAAAATCACCAGGCAATTTATTTGGCAACATAAGAAACCTAGAATAAAATGGAAAGTGCTCCAAGATAGGAAGGAAAGAGGAGGAATGAGTGTCCCCAATTGGTATATTTACTATCAAGCGGCCGCCCTAGTATGGATAAAAGAATGGATCATATTAGAAAATACAAGACTTTTGGCTTTAGAAGGACACGATCTCTATATGGGGTGGCACGCTTACGTATGGTATGGGAAAGATAAGATACACTCAAATTTTGGCAGACACACATTAAGAGGATCCCTAAATAAAATATGGAACAAGATAAAAAGATTCTGCTATAGGAAAACCCCAAGATGGGTGGCCCCGTTAGAAGCCTTTCTTAAACCATCAGTAGTAACAATGAATTTAAGATACCAAACATTATTGAATAAAAATAATGAACTAAAAGCTGAAGAAAAACTACGACAAGAAAATAATTTGTCATGGTGGGAGCAGATAACATTACGAGATAGGTACAAGAAAGATATGATAAGAGGTTTTGAGGACCAAAATAACGAACTTGACAAAATATGGTTGTCCTCAAACGATAAATTAATTCAGAAGTTGTACATGTTCCTGCTAGACGATTTTGAACAGGATGAAGTAATTAAATCTGCAATGATCACATGGATGAAAGATATAGGGGAAATAACAGAAGAGAACTGGACTAGTATGTGGAAATCGGTCAAATTTATGAGAGCGGTAGCGTACAAAGAAAACGTATACAAGATGTTTCATAGATGGCACTGGGCCCCCGATAAGTTAGCCAAATGTTACAAAGGCTATTCAAATTTGTGTTGGAAATGCAAAGAGTGTAAGGGGACTTTCTATCATATGTGGTGGGAATGTAGTAAGATCCAAGGTTTCTGGAGGATGGTCAGAAAAGTAATTCAAGAAAGCCTGGGAAAAAATGTAGCGCTAAAACCGGAAATTTACTTGTTAAACATGATTCCGAAAGGATATAACAACCAGGAAGCATATATACTAAGCTATGTTATAACAGCTGCCAGACTGTTAGTAGCCCAAAGATGGAAAGCAGAAGTGATACCTACAAGGGAAGAACTGATAGACAAGATTTTAGAACTAGCCAGAATGGATGATCTAAGCTTAATGTTACAGAATAAGAATGAAAAGGTACACAAAAAGAGATGGGAAAAAGTGTATAAGTGGATAGAAAAACAGACAGAAAATTAATATCCCCAATTGACATAAAACAGTGAAAGGGGAAAGACTCTGATATCTATGTAAACGAAATAGATGAAATGTACATGTATACTTTTGTAAATAAAAATAAAATTTACTTCAAAAAAAAAAGGATATCTGCACTTAAGAGAAGAAGAAGAAGAAGAAGAGATTGGATTTATACCCTGCCCTTCACTACCCAAAGGTGTCTCAGAGCAGCTTACAAACTCCTTTCCATTCCCCTCCCCACAACAGACACCCTGTGAGGCGGGTGGGGCTGAGCGAGCTCTGACACAAACTGCTCTTTTTCGAGAATAGCTCTGACAGAACTACGGCTTGCCCAAGGTCATCCAGCAGGTGCAAGTGGAGGAGTGGGGAATCTAACCCAGTTCTCCCAGATTAGAGTCTAATACCCAGGGGAGAGCTGAGTACCCGGGGGGAGGGGAGTTGCTGTGGGTGGGAGTCAGTGAGTGGGCAAGGGCAGTTTTGAACACAGGACCCCACCCTTGACGGGGACTTGTCTGGACTGGGGCTCTCCCAGTCACGTTGCTTTTTATTTGAGGGCTTCTGCAGGCCTTGCATTTTTGTAGGTGTTCACCTAAGATTTCTTTCAAGTGCACATCCCAAAATGTACTGCTTGCTGAAGACAACTAGCACCTGGCCCATACAGTTTACACTCGTGCCCTTTTGCAAGCACATTGTGTGGGAAACTGACACGCCACCCTCCAAGAATCTGTGTAGAAATTTACAATGGACGGACAAAGTTTTTAAAATCGAGCCTCCAGTCTGCAGGATGACAAACATTATGTCGATACAGGGGAAATGGCTCTTTCTCTTGCCCCAGTTCCTGTTGCTCACAGTCAGTGATGCATCAGAAACTTTTGGGGGCACAGGTTGGTAATTTCCCATCAGGTAGGAGGGGATTTAAGAGACCAACAGGATGTCAAGGAACGGGGCTGGGAGAAACCCTGGTGGGCCACCTGTCCCCGTGCTGCCACCACGCTGTCCCTGCGAGCCCTCTGCACAAGTCAAAACTGCCGGATTTCACCATCACAGAGAGGTCAGCTTGAGACCCAGGGGCAGAGGAGATTTTTCCTTTTGCTCTGCAGGTGATGAGTCTTTGCTCATCTTTTTTCTTTTTTTCTTTTTGGAACCAATGTCTGAAAAAACACATCAGGTTAGATTCTTCCTTTTATGAATTTGGTTTTATGCTGCTCTGCCTACATCCACGTAAAAGCCCACCTTGAGCCATGCTGACCCAGGTGCAAAGTCCGGGCTGGAGGATGCCTGCCTGGATCTGAATCCTTCTCACAGTGAGAGTTCAAGGCTTCCTACATCCTGGCTGACCTGGAGCAGGTGGCCAAGATTTAATTGGAAGAAGTCAAAAATAAAAAGTCCAGGGCCCCAAAACTAGACTAACACATCTTTGACTCATGGCAGTTTGTGCTAGGGGACTGGTGGACTAAAGCAAGCGAGAGAATTTCCTCACTAGGGTCTAGCGCCTTGGGACCTGGGCCAGTTGAGTAAACTCCCTGGCACACAACATGTACGGAATGACCTTCTGTCACCACTGGGCATTGAATCCTTGAATTTTCCTGTGCCTTCAAGCTGAGTTGAGCAAAAAGAGAGGGGAAAGCCGCTGCTAAGCCTGCAGAGAGCTCAGTGGTTTCTGCGGGTCAAAAGAAATTCTCTCACCTAGGCAGGAACTCCACTTTTTCTTTAGAAAAAGCTATGAAGAATACTCACCTTCCACAAAGTCTGAGTTGGAAAACACCCGCTGTTTTGCATTGCCATTGTCCTTTGGCCTGTTCAAAGTCTCCAGGCCCAGCTCAATCACCTCACCCAGGTCGTCCTGTTTGTCCTTCCGCACCGGCTTCTCCTCAGGGTGATGTGTCAGGCCTGTCTCCAGCTGGTACACTTTTTGTAGGGTGAAGCTCTCAAAGGGCACGGCCGCATACTCATTCGGCAGCCTCACGCCCTTGTGGACCTCCGCTTTGTCAACCTGCGAGTGCAGGAACCGCAGGAGATCGGCCTGGGTCCACCCCACTCCCAGGGGTGCATTGCTTGGGCCCTGCTGGCTCCTCAGCTGCCTGCTCCGCTCCTGCAGGGCCCCCTTCAGCTGGGCAATCTGCCTCTTCAGGCTGTGGAGGTGCTCCTGCTGGTGCTCCTCTGTCTCGCGGAGGAGGGCTCGGTGCTCCTCTTGCCCGGCGGGGCTCTTGTGCCTGGGGGAGGCAAGATGCCACGGGTCACCTCTGGGGCCACAGGACAGCATGTAGAGCACCGACACCGAGCAGCAGACAACCAGCAGGACGGCTCCTGTCCGGGAGAACCAAGCCATCAGGCCTCGCCGAAACATGGTCTAAGCAGCTGACGGTGCCCGCATTCCTTCCCAGGTCAGCCAGCCGCTGCTGCGAGGTCCTACACCACGAGCCACGTCACGTTCCCTCCGCATGCACGCCGGGCAAGGGGGCAGCTCTGTCCGCAGACCAGGGGGAGAGCCAGCATGGTGGACTTCAGGCCACCTCCGTGGCTGGCTGGCATCCGTGGAGACAAGGCGAGCTGAAGAACAACATGGAGGCAGGCAGGCAGACAGACAACCTTTGTGGGCAGATCAGAGATAAAAGTACATTACAATGTAAAAAAAAAAACCCATCAAGGTAACAAGGCAATCGTAAGGCCAACCAAAATGACATAGATCAGTTAATAGCTTTCCTGAATCGAACTGCAGACGACATTAGAGGCTATGAGCCTGTTCACGGGGAGGGCGGGGTAAGAACGTTAATAATAAAATAAAATAAATAAAATGAGAAAGCTGTGTCCGGAAAGTAACCGCTGAACCTTGACACTGTCAGGGAAGCCACACCCTATGCAGAAAAGGGAGTTCAGAAATGTTTCTCAAATCTTAATGCATAATGGACAGTTTAATAGAACATGGGAAACAGATTCAACAGCACCCAGGCTACAGGGGCATCGTCTAAATTCATAGGGGATTTTTTTACATCTTCCAAAGAAGATGGCCGACGGCAGTACATTAAACCTGGCCAGCATAAATGCCCTTCTTTGATGAGGATCAAATAAAGAGCAGAAATAAGAGGCTATCTGGCCAGATAATTCCAGATGAATTGGAGAGCACGTTTTCCTAGCTGCCTCAGTCAGGCGCTGAAATTGGATATCTAACAGCCTGCATTTAATTATCTGAAATGCTGTTGCGGAGACGATAAGTAAAGCAAATCTAGAGGTATACCTAAAGACCTAATTTTGCCAGTTTGGTGTAGTGGTTAAGTGCACAGACTCTGATCTGGGAGAACCGGGTTTGATTCCCCACTCCTCCACTTGCACCTGGCTGGATGACCTTGGGCAAGCCATAGTTCTGATAAGAGCTGTTCTTGAAAAAGAGCCGTTTCTGTCAGAGCTCTCTCAGCCTCGCTGACCTCACAGGGTGTCTGCTGTGGGGAGGGGGAGGGAAAGGAGTTTGTAAGCCGCTCTGAGACTCCTTTGGGTAGTGAAGGGCAGGATAAATCTCTTGTTCTTCTTCTTCTTAAGGACTAATTTCAACCAGTTAGATTCATGATAATCTGTCAATATTAAGAAAGTAAGAGAGTTCGATCAGAATTAAACAAAAGGCGAATCCAAAATTTGATTGTCAAAATCCAGGCCCGAGTTTCTAGCAACAACTGGCCGGTCTCAAGACAAATCGCAGCATATAGAACACAGGGAGACCAAGGATTTCTGTAGAAAAAACGATTCTAGTCCCTCAGCTGATGGAGGAGGAGGAGACTGGATTTATACCCCACCCTTCACTCGAAGTCTCAGACTGGTTTACAAACTCATTTCCCTTCCCCTCCCCACAACAGACACCCTGTGAGGGAGGTGGGGCTGAGAGAGCTCTGACACAAACTGCTCTTTATCGAGAACAGCTCTGACAGAACTACGGCTTGCCCAAGGTCATCCAGCCAGGTGCAAGTGGAGGAGTGGGGAATCAAACCCGGTGTAACAGGCCAGATTAATCCCCCGGCCAGAGTAACCCCAGGTTAATCTGGCCAGCTGTAACAGGCCAGATTCACCCCCCGGCCAGAGTAACCCCGGGGTTACTCTGGCCTAGCCTAGAATAACCCCCCTAGGCCAGATTAACCCCCCAGGCCTGCTTTCTGGGGCTGCTTTCTTTTCCTACTAAGATAGATACTTCCCCAATAACCAGAGAGAACCACCTTCTGTTGCCAGAGGGGCTGCCTTTTACTCTTGGGAAGCCCCAATACCGAGGGCACCCCACTTATAACCTGACCCAGAGACCCACAGGACTCAGGCCAAGGAAGGCACCCAAGTCCCATGATGATTATCCTAGTGACTCTGCAAATGACCGCCTGAAGCAGAAGACACTCAAAAGACCACGTGAGGGACCAGACAATGATGACATCAACATCTCACAGAGACGCCAGCAGATGAAGACTTTCAACCCACTACCAAGTTCTGTAAGAAAGTATCTTAGCACCACTCTTGGCCTTTCATTAGTAAAGGTTGTGTACTGTGGACGCACAAGGGAGCTTGGGCATCCACGACATATGTATAAAACCAAAGGTGATGGGAACTGCTACTTCCGGGCCATCAGCTACATCCTGACAGGATCAGAGGACAACCACTCCCTTCTTAGAAATAAAGTCATCCACCACATGAACACTGACTTGACAGAGAAACTACAGGACTACTTGAACCGGAATGTGAGTGAATATGTGAGCACTTCTGGCATCTCTCATGATGGAGTCTGGGCAACTGATGCAGAGATCATGGCCACAGCGAATCTGCTGAGTTGCGACATCCTCATCCACACAAAAGCTGGTCACTCCATGGAATGGTTGACCTATCCCGCAAGCTTCAATCTGCAGTCAACAACAGAGCATGCACTTTATCTTGGAAACAAGCATGATCATTTTGATGTTGTCATTAGTGTTTAGCTTTGAATAATTATATCTCTGTGGGTACTTGGTAGCCATCAAAGTAGAAGTTTCAGGATGTTATGACTTATATTACATTATGGACAGCTAAGTTAAGTGAACATCAAGTCTAATGTTTTTACTGTTGTTTCTAATCTAAAGTTGTGGGCAACCTTTTTTTAAAAAAATGGGGGGAAGGGAGAGTTGGAAGGCATCGACTTCAGTGAACGTACCTCAATCAGATCGAGGACGTTTTCAGCAAAGGCCACCTTAGGAGTACCATAATTAAGTTAATAACAAAGTACCTACCTATATAATTTGGCTCTCCAAAAAATGTCAGTCGTCGTACTGTTGATATTTGGGTCTGTTGACTAATGAGATTGGATTCATACCCTGTTCTTCACTACCAAGAGGAATCTCAGATTGCCTGACAAGTTTCTCATGGACCTGAAACCCTCAGAAGCTGACACTGTGCTGGCTACACTGACATCTAAGTTACCATTCAACTAAGCCCGGGGTTACAGGTTGTTGTGTTGTGCAGTTAAAACGAAGAAGTTAAAAAAAGAAGTTAAAAAGAAGAAGAGATTGGATTCAGCTAACATTTAACTTACCACTCTGGCCAGGCGGGGGGTAGTATGGGCTAGCCTAGAGTAACCCCCCGGGGTTAAAAAGAAGAAGTTAAAAAAAGAAGTTAAAAAGAAGAAGAGATTGGATTCAGCTAACATTTAACTTACCACTCTGGCCAGGCGGGGGTTAGTATGGGCTAGCCTAGAGTAACCCCCCGTCTGGACTAACCCCGGGGTTACTCTGGCCTGGCCCGGCAGGGGTTACTCTGGCCGGGGGGAGGTGAATCTGGCCTGTTACAGCCGGCCAGATTAACCCGGGGTTACTCTAGCCTAGGCCAGAATAACCCCTCAATAACCGCTCCGGATTATTCTAGGCTAGGCCAGAGTAACCCCGGGGTTACTCTGGCCGGGGGGTTAATCCGGCCTGTTACACCGGTTCGCCCAGATTAGAGTCTCTGCACACTTTACCACTACACCAAAGTGGCTCTGATTGGTTGCTCTGATCCTGAAGGAACATATTAAAAAAATTCCTATAGGAAACAGGCCTTATGATTAAAACTCTTTTGCTCAGAGGTCATCAGACATCTGAAATTGATATTTGCAATCTGCCCCCACCTTTTCTCACCCACTTGACTAAGAGCCAACAATAGGAACCTTGCAGCATTCTGCCAGGATCTGTGGTTAAGAAATCTGCCAGTATCTGTGGTTAAGACATTTATTCCTGTAAGCTATGGTAACTGTTTTTCAGTAAGAGTTTAAAGAAGCAGGTGCATTACATGATGCAATCTAACTGGAACACTTGCTGAAAGAGACATGAGCCCCACAGAAAGTGTGTGAAATAGGAAGGAATGTGCAAGACAGTTCTCTTTTGCTCTGTAAATTCTTTAGTTAGGAAAACTATTGCCTATGTTTAAATTGCTTAAAATGTTTATGACATGTATTCTGCATATCTCGTGTGTATAAAAACTCCTCGAAGCCCTTTATCAGTGTGCAGCCAATTTTAGAGAGCTCTTGGGCTCGGCGCACCTTGACATCAATAAAAAAATCTCTCCTCTTGCTTTGCCTGGTAGTCTGGAGATTTTATTGGGCTCAAGTCTTTGTTTTACTCTGTCCTGCTTCAATCTGTAGAAGAATTGTGGGCTGGATTTTGCCTTCGCTCTGTCCTGCTTCAATCTGTAGAAGAATTGTGGGCTGGATTTTGCATTAAAGGCTTTTAAAGCCATGGGAACACACCTATTGCCAAAAATGGAGGCATATTACGCATTCAGGCGCCGTGTCAACATATTCTGCTTCAAAAGAAGCCATTGTAGCTTATGGAGCTGCTATCAGGAAAAGGGGAATAGTGTACTGGTTATGAACCAGGAAATCCCTAAACTGGCCTTAGGCAACCTGCTCTCTCTCTCTCTCTCTCTCTCTCTCTCTCTCTCTCTCTCTCTGAGCCTTGCCCCCCTCCCCCACATCTACATTAATAATTCTGATATACTTTACCAAGGTGTGGCAAGGACGGAAATAATACAATGCCTTAAAGCGTTAAAGTGCTACATGCGGAAACTGTTTGCTAGGCCATGGTGGTTCCCATCATCAGCAGTGTCGTTTTGAAGGTATATACTAATTGATGTGCATCTTGGCCCTCAGTTCTTTTGGTAATTTTGCATTTGTGCCTGGAAGTCATGGTGACCTCTGGAGACTCCTACTGGGGCATGGAGGACATTCAGCGAAGCAGCTGGATAGCCTGCCGCTGCCTTCCGGCCCAGTCTCCCACCCAAATACTTGCCAGGGTATACTTGCCCTGCTTCGCTTCCGAGATCTGATGAGATCAGTTGGCCTGAGCTATCCAGGTCAGGGCAATAAGGATGTCCTCACTTTACTTATGAATATTGGGGTTGGTTCACACCTATCATGGAGACATGGTTTATTTTAATTGATTTGGCTTATGGATGATCGTTCAGTCACAGTTTGTCTCAACAAATGCTAGTGTGACCTTTTCTTGCTTACAGACAGCCTGTTAACCTAAAACAAATTCTCACCCGCAATTATAAACTACTTAAAAATAACATGGACTCTGGTGCCAAGGCCTGCAACAAACCAAGATGCCAACTTTGTTCCCATGTAGATCCCAGCAAGACCCTCAGTGGACCCAGCAGCAGCAGCAGCAGCAGCCAGGCCATCTCGGGTTCCGACTCCTGCTCATCCTCCCATGTGAGTTATGCCATCAGGTGTCAGCAATGCCCTTCTACCCTCCACACTGGACAAACAGGCCAGTCTCTTCGACAAAGAATTAATGGACGTAATTCTGACATTAGAAACCCCAACATTCAAAAACCAGTGGGGGGACATTTTAACCTTCCAGGACATTCAGTTGCTCACCTAAGAGTAGCAGTTCTCTTACAAATGAATTTCAAAGGGAGATTAGAAAGAGAGACTGATGAATTGCACTTGATAATGAAGCTCAAGACAATACATCCACCTGGACTGAATCGAGACCTTGGTTTCCTGTCTCATTACCAGTGCTGATTTCTCCACGCCTATTACCCCTCTGCATAGCTCACCTAAATCCAATCACGCCTGCTATCGTCATTCACCTGCGATTGTCATTTGCCTACTAATGTCATTTGGCATCTGAAACCACTCCACATTCTAGCTGTATCTGAAGAAGTGAGCAGTGACTCACAAAAGCTCATGCCCGGCCACATATTTTGTTAGTCTTTAAGGTGCTAGTGGACTCTTGCTCTTTTCTACTGCCCAATTCAGGACAGCGCAAACAATGGTGCCCTGACCCTTGAAGCTTGGCCATTCTGGGCTTCTGGCAATGCCCCTATTGACAGCCTGTGCCGGCCAATTCTATCTGGAAAGATCTGCAAGCTGAACATCTAATCTATTGAATGCACTCATACGGTAACACTATCACCATGAAACAACACTGCTATCACTTTATGATACTGCACTGTTTTATAATGAACTGTTTTAGATGTTTTTATGGTAATTTAATTATCTATGTAATTGTTATCTATGTATGTAAGCCGCCCTGAGCCACCACCCTCTAAAGATGGAAGGCCTGATCACTTACGTCATGACGTCACCAGCTGTAGGCATAACATTCCCTGAGCTCTGCAGTTTCCAGCTACTGTCACAAGTGTTTTAACTTGCAGTTTCTCGTGTACCCAACATATTCTCTTGATTCTTTCACTGCAGTATTCCAGGCACTTCACACTAGCTTACAGTGTTACTGAGTTCAGTTTCCCTTGCATATTTGAGTGCATGTTTCGTATAATTTACAAGCATATAATAGGGGAAAGTGGTGGATGTCTGTTGTATGATGGTATTGTCAAATAACTTCTGGTTTTCAGTATTACTTTTTATTTACCACTGACACAGCAGGAGATAGAAATATGCACAAACTCATACCAACTCTTAAATGAATATTAGGTCTGCTTTGGTACTGAGGCTGTAATCCTAAATCTCCTTCCTAGGGGTAAGCCTCATCAAATAACATGGGATTTACTTCTGAGTGGACCTGTTTAGGATTGCTTCCTTGTTACCAAAGAGCTAAGAGTGATGGGTGGCCCTCCTGTGCAGATCAAAAATCCACAATAAGAAGCCACCAAGAGCTAGGACAGTGGTTCTCATGCCATGGGTCAAGTTTTAACTAAAAGTGGGTTGGGACCCTCTAACAGATGGGTTGCAAATTCACAAGGGGCAGGTGGAACACAGAGTTTTTCCTGTATAACTGCTTCTCCTAGTCAAACTGGAAAGTTTAACCACGGCACAAGAAAAAGCATTTTCTTCACATAATCCATGAAATAAATTTTTAACTGCTAGAGAGAGAGAGAGAGAGAGAGAGAACACATACATAAAACTATTTCCATAGCGTCTCTCTATTGCAAAGATGGGGGGAAGAGTTTTTCCTGTATAACTGCTTCTCCTAGTCAAACTGGAAAGTTTAACCACGGTACAAGACAAAGCATTTTCTTCACATAATCCATGAAATAAATTTTTAACTGCTTGTAATGTATTCAGCCTGACATGCCCGGACTTGCCCGGGCTGGCCAGGCACAATTCCTATGTTAGCTTCAGTCGAAAGACAAAGGATCCGGAGGATCCAAGCCGGCCCTATCAAAAGGGCTAGCTTCCCAGCCGGG